>NC_034411.1:55040394-55162172 GCF_002078875.1 Numida meleagris
ATCCTTCGAGTGTACAGCATTCCTCCTTTTTATGCTTCTGTGTGTATTTTTGGATGCAGAAAGCTGTAACATTCCACCCACTGCATTGCAGTTATGATGAGAAACACTCTAAAATACATTGGGACTCCCAGATCTGAAACATGATTATATATAAATTTATAACTGTTAATATGTTACAATAATGTTTATTTAGAAATCATAGATGAAATCAAATACTGGCATTGTTCTCCCCACAAGGACTATACTTTCTTCCTTTATTTTAACAGTTTGGCTTTTTTCTATTTCATTTCCATTCCATTTTCCTGAGAACAACTAGCTCCTTATTTCATAGCATTCATTCTCTTGCTGAAGAAACTGCAAGAGTTTATGCTTTATGCCTGCAAGGCAGAGCTTGCCTTCTGTCTGAGTCCAGGTGAAGACTTAGAGCAGTCTTCCTCTTCCTGGCCAGCCCATTCCATGAGCCATCACTGTATGAAGTGTAGTGGAGCTGATAAAAAAAAAAAAAGTCTTGTCAACTACTACCCCCCCAAACAATTTTCAAGAGGCCTGATGAGTAAAGCTCAGGCCATAAAAAAATAGGTCAAGAGGTATACATAGATAACTAGTGTAATGAATATAATGCCATGCTCTCAGATTCTCTCCAAAATATGAGTTAGTCACAGGAACTGCCAGAGGAACAACCTAACTTAACCTTGAGGCCAACAGATGAGATTTTCACATTTTATACATTTCATGTATTCCAGAAGTATTTTTCTAGCAATATGAATATTATTCTAGCAGCTAACTGAGCTAACCATTGTATGTTATTCTAAACTAGATTTTCCTTCTTGTTTTGCAGTAGTTAAAAAACAAAGAAGCTGCAGTGCATATAGGAAGAGTATCAGAAAAGTGTCTTGCTGGAAAGGTAAGGAGGGAAGAAGGTCAGGAAAGGGAAGAGAAATAGGGGAGTGAGACAGAGGGAGAGAGGGAAGGAAGAAGTGAGTAAAACTCAATTTCTGTCTCTACCCATTCCCACTAAAGGAACAAGTGATGTAATACATTTTTCTTTGGGGTTGGTTTAATTGTTATTTCTTTCAAAAGACTTGCAATAGATTTTTCTTCCAAAAACATGTACACATAGTATACATGGGGTAGTGTTAGAGTACTTTCTTCACTTAATAAACTTGTTTTTCAAATAGAATAACAACAGAATTTGTGATGCGCTCTTCTTCGTATATTGTCTATCTCTTGGCTACACACAATTCATTGTTTTTCTATGAGTGATGACAGGTCTCCTCCTTATTACACTTGAGATCTGGCAAACTGATCTGATGCTTTTAGGGGAAGAAAAAAAAATCTTTAAGGCAAGTGAAAGAAATGTAAGCCTGATTTAGAAAATATTGGAAGATGAAAGGCAGAAAGATGTATGTTTACCGTTTAGCAGGGAAGAAATGATGAAGGTTAAAAGAAGAGTGTTTCAGCATACACCTGTTTCCTACTTACAATGGATGTGTTTTATGAAAAGATTTCTAAATGCAAAGCATAGTTTGGGCTTTTGTCTCCTGAGGCTTCTAGTCTGTGCCTGTGACAAGAGGATAATTACAACCACATACATCATAGCCATATTTTATCTTAATTTGATATTGTGTGTTTTACATTAATTTGATATTTATATATTTGTGCACTTATGTAAAGGCCTCTGGAGGACACTAAGCATTATATGTCATGCTCCGAGTTACACAATCTTTAGTACTGCATTCTTTCTCAACAGAAGACGAGCAGTTCCTGAAAACTTCTTAAAAAAAATAATAATCAGGAAACAATCACTGGAGGACTGTGTTAATTCAGTTACAATTTAAGTTGAGAGAGACTTATAATTTTTCATTTTTGTCCAGAACTGAGAACTATCCATGAGGTAGACTGATATACAGAAGTAGTAAAAGTGAGCCTTTAGTATGCAAAAAGATGGTTTGAGTTAGTATTATTAAAAACTCATCTTAAGTGAAGTGCCAGGATGTTCTGTAATTAACAGATAAAGAAGAATGCTATGGCTTACTGGCTTTGGTGCAAAAGCTGATAAATGATTCACAGACGAACTGGCAATGCTTTGCAGACGGTAGAGCCAACATTCTTCTTCGGGAGTAATCTATTCATTCAACTCAGTAGCTTCCTCCTTGAAAGAGAAGCAGCAGTGAGACCACCTTGATAGGTGCTGACAAATCCCTCTTTTAACACTTGCTCTCATTCTGAAAGATTACAGAGGGGTTGGAGTAACAACAGTGAAACTAAAAAGGGATTCCCTTACTCTCTATTCAGACAGCAAAGCTAACATTCAGCACTGATTTGAAACAACTTCCCAGACACTTATCATCTTGACCACACCCAGTACAGTAAATCATGAAGAAGTTTCATTTGATCTTTTGATTATTTTCCTCTGAAGAAGGATTCTGGTCTGGGCACCTTGACACCCCCCTTTCTGACAGTTGCCCACTTGGCCATATGCTGCAGTTGCGTGCTACTTAAAAACACAGTAAGTAGATGAAACCAAACCAAAACACATGTGATCTGAGAAAGCCAGAAGAATGATCCTAATTATGTAAGAAAACAACTAAAGCAGATATATCTATTATTTTCCAGAAAATATTTGCTCTTACAAATTCTTACGTATAAGAAAAAAAAAGCAGTTCATACTATACACTACATGTACCCAGAGTTGTAACTTTTATGGGAAAAGATGCTGTTTCACCAAAGAAAGCTACGTAGTTACCCTGATGTTTTGCCAGGATTCTAGCATAAAAATGAAGTGCCCTTCCCCCATTATTTTCCCCTTTCTTGAGGGCAACATTTTTGTGTAAACAGAAGATCACATTTACAGCTAAACAAAAATACAGTTAAACTCTGCCTTTAACTCCGAAATAAAAGTTCAAAGACTTCTTTTTTTTTTTTTTCAGAGTGGTGTCTTGGGCAATATTTGAACATCCAAAAATTGAAAAGAAAACAAGTTCAAATACTTGTTCTTGCTATTTTTTGTGAGTTTACCATTATGAAATTATTATTATAATGAAAAAGCAGGAAAAAATAAACAACCCTTCTGTAACACTACAATGCAATGGAAAATACAGCAATAACAGCAGGGTAGCAAAGGCTTTGGCTACAGCAAACCAGGACAAGCCCAAATGCAGCAGCTGTGGATACAGAAACAAAGGAAGAAAAGCTGCTTACCTTCAGAAGGCCTCAAATAGGCAGGGAACACTAGCTAGATAGTCTTGCCTCTACTGCCAACACTTAAATGAGGTCTGGGAAGGGGTGGAGCCAGGATCTACCCCTTCTGGTCATTCAGGTGCATTGCATGCACCTGAGCTCCCCTGGGTTGACCCTGCCTTCCCACCAGGTGCTCAATCACTGGTTCAGTCCATGACTTAGCATTTCCGCTACACCTTCTCATCCTGATTTATAGTTCTAAAGGGAGTCCCTAAATGGAATCTAAATTCTCCTCCCTTGCTCTACATCAACTGTGTTTCTATTTCAGCCTCTTAAGCCATAAGTTTAGTAATATGACATGCACTGTGGCTTTTTAAGAATTTAACACATTCTCCCCAGTTTTAACTATTTGATCTGAAATTTCCCCTGCTGAGTACCATCTCTGGATTGAGTTTCTAGTGAAAAGGAATATGTAAGAAACGAAAAGGTTTATTTCCCAGATATAAAAACTATTTCAAAAGTTTCGCTCAAAATTGTTTTGGCCTCCACACTTTGAAATTAAAATGATAGATGAATTGTCTTTGTGCTTTTACACCTCAAGAAAGGCAGCTTCAGCTGGACAAGTTGCAAACATCTGAAAAAAGCTGCAGTTCATCTGTGCTTAAGACAGACTCAACTGAGGTCTTTAGTTAAATTTTCTAAAAAGTCTGGCTGCAGCGTGCATACACAAAGCAATAGAGACTTTTCCTGAATTTCTGCAGAGTGTTGTAGGACAGTATGCTAGACTGTATGCTGAGATCAAGGAAAATAATTGCCATCTTAGCCTCCTAATATTCTCTATTCTAATACTAACACTGCCCTTGCAGAGGTCAAGGCAAGTAGCCACTCATTTTTTGGAGGAAAAAGGAAAACAGGAATTATGTGATCATATAATTGAGGAATGTAAATCACATGCAAAAGCGAGTCAAGTTACAGGAAACTGCTGGTGTTGTTCCTTATTTCAACTATCTTTTAGGAAACTCTTTTGACTTTTTTTTTTAAAATATATGTTATTGAACAAATTTGTCTTCATTCTCCAGTCATCCAGCATTATGGGGAAAGGCCCTCTTCTGTTGATCAGTGAATGACCCGTACATAGAAGCAACTCATAAAATATGTAGATTTAAATCCATATCAGCTCAAACCATCTACAATTTTTTTTTTCAGCACAAAAAGCGGGGCTACTTATGGCCTCTTTTCAGTGACAGTCTATGTACCTGTAGGCAATGGATGATGGTCAGTGGCTTGGTCAAGAATTAGAATATTAATACTGATTTGTCTGACCCTTTATTTTCCCACCATAAGCCCAGCACTAGTCTCTGCATTCACTTTTGTTTTTCCCTACAAAAAAAGAATTTATGTTCTCTCTTTACCTGAAAGTATTGTGATAGTGCTACACAACACTGACAGCTGTAATCAGCCTCAAAACACTTGGAAGTTTTCACTGTGCATATTTTATTACTATGAAACAAAACTGGCATCTCACATATAACTATTTATTAAGCCGAACTTTTGTTTCCATCCAGAGCCAAAAATCCATTTAAATATCCTATGGGTCATTTTTTTTTTTGAAATCAATCACTTCAATTTGAACAACAAAATCCTAATGTGAACAGCTAAGGCACTGACATCAAACAACAGTTCCTCAGCGCTTTCTAAAGCCACAGTTTCTCTCATATATACGTGAAGGCTGTAGATACCCTTTTTTCAATTACAAATTCAGGCAGCAAAGTTTGCAAAATATAATTTCAAGTAGGTTTTAATGCAAAATAAGTGGTTAAGGAGTGGCTTTCCAATTGCTGTCCTTTTAGGAACGTCAGCTGCACCCATGCTTCCCTCTCGCAAATCCTGCATTAAAATAAAATCAGCTCCAAGCTTAAAAAAACCTTCAGCAAAATAGATTTGCAGTTCAGTTATCAACATCTGGTGACAAAATACATAACAACAGCGCATCAGAAAAGCTCTGAATACAGTCAGTCATTGACTTAAATATTTATCCTGATTAATTATAAAATTCTCAGTGTCTTCTGTGTTATTTTTAGAACCCTGATTTAATACAGATGAAGGCAGTGTGAGAGGGAAGGATTTGGTGCAGGATAAAAGATGCTTTTTATCTTCAATGCAGCATTTAATGCTAAGAAATATGCTATATCAATACCACAAAAAAATGTAGCACGTAATGCTTTCCTGTGCAAAAAGCAGCAGAGCAGCTTTCCATGGCGGTAGCTCTTTGCCCTTCACACCCGCCTCATCCACCAACTGGATCTATCTTGGAGGAGAGACCTTAAATTCCTGCAAGCCGGCTGTAAGGCACATGCAGTAGCAGCAGTGTTCTGACATTTGCTAAGCACCAGTGTCCCTCAAGTGACTGGGAGCAAAGCCATTGACGTCACTGAACAATAGGCAAAATATTTCCTCCTCCTCCATAGTCCTGAACTGTAAACACCCAGCTTGCACACAGCAGGCTGAACATTTGGGGAGAGGCGGAGAAGGAGAATGTGAAAAACTCTCAAGTGATGCTGCTGAAAACAAGCAGCTGTTCCTGCATAACCAGCCTCTTCTTGTCCCTTCCATTTTGCTTGAGAAGGTGTCTCCTTAGTGCAAGTCACAAGGTGGAGAAGATAAAGCTGAAACATACTATTAATAAAACTCACAAGGATTTTTTGAAAGTAAGACGCCTGATATAAATTAAAAAAAAAAAAAAAGGAGAAGAAAAAAAGAAAAAAAACACTATCTCCCTCTTTCTTTCTCCTTTATGCATAATTATGGTATTTTAACAGTCATCCATGTATTTTGGACAAGATGAGGTGGGCTGCACATAGTGAATGTCAGTCTTGGTCACCCTCCTTACTGTCACACATTATTGCAAACCAAAGGAAAAGGAAGAGTAACGTTTTTGTATTCAGAATTACAATATCACACAAATGAGTATATGTCTGGATTCACTGTAAATTCTGTTTTAAGCCCTTAACTTGGAGTGTTATGCTTACAGCATAAGCAGAAAATAAAAAGAGATTTGTTAGGACTTGTCAGTTGTCAAAGAGAATTTTTTACAGCGCTGGCAAAATGTGAATACAGGGAACTATATTTGATTTTTTTTTTTTCCTACAGCCTTTCAGTACCAGCTGCAGTCCTACAGGTGGTAAATCTTACCTATTTTCAGAGCATCCCTGGGAAGACCCCTGGAGTGAAGGAGAAGAAGCACAGGGAGTGGTGTGGGGCTGAACAGAGCTCAGAAATGCTGTATCTCTCAAAATGCTGCACCAGGGAGCCCTGAAAGCTGCTGTAACCTACCTCAGGGAATGCCATGTCAGGAATAGAAATGGATTTTTTTCCAAAATTTCCTTGAATTCTAAAGCCTACATTTGAGGAAATCCTAACAAATAGCCCCATAATGTGACAATTTTTTTTAAAAAGTGCTTGTCAGAAGATACTGCTTGATATGCCTGGAGAGAACCTTTGAGTGCCAAAGGAAATACTTGTGTCATCGGCTTACTAAATGAATAGTCATCTCTGTGGAAGCCAAAATTATTCAGGTGATCATCATTTATATCTTCCTCTTACTTCATTTAGGTTTGCTCACTTTTCCCACAGGAGATGGTGAGTAAGCCCCCTTCCAGCACACTTGTTCTCCAAACAGACACCCAGGAGTCACTCGCACCACCAGGTTCTGCAGAGGGCAGCATTAAGAGCCAGGGAGAGGCATCATGTTTTCCTGTGCTGCTCTCTGTTGAATGAAGCTGTAGGCGGCACATCACATTTGCAGTATATATATGATTTCAAAGTGCTGAACAAACAACCCATTCTTCCAAGCAGACCACAGCTAATGACTCATTAGCCCCCATTTAATATGCAGGAAAAGTGGGAGGACAGTGGTTGCACAATTAGTCTGCTAGGCCACAGGGCGTTAAGGATGCCATGTTAAGCTGCTCTGCCTGTGCTGCATTAGCTCCACTGCTTGAAGCACCCAACTGGAGGAGAAGAAAGAACCTCCTCATCTCTTGTGTGCTGCTGCAGTTCTGGGGTTTGACATCTCCTGTGTACATGTTCTGCCCTGTTAGTTGATGCACTGGCACTGAACTCCACATCTGGCTTGTGCTTCCTCTACAGCAGCTGAAATGCAGCTTCTTGTCTTGGGAAAGGATGTGTTCCAAGGAAACACTCGGCTGGATTGTTTTCTCTTCCTTCTTTCTTTGACAGTTTTGTCTTTCCATGGGCTGCCCTTCTGTCAGATGTGTCTCCTTTCTGCTGGAGAACTTGGTGTCAAAATCAAACTGTACTGGGACAAAAATAAGCAGATTAACTGAGTAAATAGCTGCCTGGAAAGACCAGGTACCATCAAACAAATATGCATAAATCTGATGCAAAATGCTATTTTCCTGCTCTGATAGACTCATACCCATGCTTTACTTGAACGCAAACAACCACCTGCTGTGAAAAGCAGCGCACTTGCTTCACTGATGTAATTCTTATTGGAGATTGGGAAAGCCTTGTGCTGCTTTGGGAAGCCAAGATGCTAAGAACATTTATTTCATTCATAGTAATGCACTTTTAAAACATACCTTTAGGCAAACATTTGCGCATTTTAGTACAAATATTCATAGAGCACACATATTCTTGATTGCTTGCCCACATAGATATGAATAGCACTTGATACATACTTATTCTCAGTAACTCCAAGGTTTTCTGCCTTTTCCCTTTGACACTGCTGAAAGCAGGTATTTCTCAGTAAATATTGTGTTTGGGCACACCAACATTTCAAGTTACTCCCTGAAAATGTGTGTTGAAGGAATAAAGGACTGAGGAGAAACAAGAGAAAGAAAAATGAAGGAAAGCTTTCCTCGGTGAATAAAATGGGTTTTTGTAACTCAAAACATGAATAGGTGAATGAATTCTACACAAATTCAGCTTCAGGCAGAGCCTGGGAAAAGGTGGTGAAAGTACTGGAAAAGTGTGCTCTGTAATGAAATCTTCTAGAATTTTAACTTCGGTGAATTTGCATATAATTAAAAGGTAATGGAACATAACATTTCCTTTAGTTCCCATCTAAGCTGAAACAGTAGAAAGTGTAATTTATTAAAAAGAGCATAAGCAGCATTTTCCCTTCCTTTAATCAGACCTATGACAATCAGAAAAATCAAAGGTAAATCTAAACCACATGTCTATAATTCAAAACATAAACAGATTCTTTAGCTTATATACATACTGTGAGAAAATACTTGGGTAAATAGCATCACTGTGCTCCTGGGAAACAATGGCAGAGGCACTGTATAGCTGAATTTCCAGAGACTGACATTTCTTTATAGTTCAACCTATAAAAATGTATTCTCTAAATCTTGCTTTAAAATCTATCATATTACAGGCATTTTTATCATGTTGAATTAATCCTTCTCTCTCTTTTTTTTTTTTTTTTTTGAGTACTTCAGCAGTCACGAGAAGGAAGTACATTAAAAACGCAGGTTTTATGTGTCCAAAAGTTCTTGACATTCTTAGGTTAATTATTTAAGTGTCATTAGAATTTTGAAATCTACAATTGAGACTCAAATTGTGAATTTTGGCAAATATGCTTCCACCAGAGTTCTAGATTGAAATGCAGTATGTGAAGTAGGCACTGCTACTTAAAGTAACTGAAGGAATACTTGTCCTCTTCACCAGAAAAATAAGAGTTTTGACATGGAAAGCAAAACATTCTCTGAATAGCTTCTTGAACTTTTCTGGAGGTCCTCTTGAATTCCTATTGCTGTTGACACCGAAGCATTTCATGGTTGGTCAGTATTTCCAGTCTTTACCTAACGGCTGGATGTCTATTCCCAGCAAGAGTACCTATATTATAAAGTGGATGGAGTAGGTAAAAAGCCTATCAAATGTGGCTGAAATCAGATCAACACTAATAAAAATAAAAGACAAAATCATGCTTCTTAGGATTAATTTTCAGATTACTGAAAATTTTGTCCCCAAAAGTTCAGTGTCTCAGTTCAGAAAAATCTTAAGAGCTGTAAAGGTAAAGCAAGGTTATTTTGACTTCTTGGAATAATTGAACCCATTAGATATATTGCAAGAAGTATATTGGTGTTTCTGGCCGTTTCTGAGATAGAAGAAACACTGTTAAACACATAACCTAATAAAAAGTATTCAGAAAGCCTTACTGAACTGTAGAAGAAAAGTTGAATTTGGTCTTTCACTGAGGACTTATGTTCAGTTTAATCCAGTAACTACTGCATTGCAGAAACTGATCATACTGCTGTTGAAGACAGTAAAGATTTGACACATAAAGGAAATAAAGCACAGGTAGGTCTATTGTTCTCACCCTGACTAATTGCATGGTTAAAATTAGACATTCATTAAAAAGCACTTAATTGAAGTACAGACAGAAGAGGATTAGTTCCTAAAAAACTGTCATTATTCATTGCTGTGCATATAAGCAAAGCTTCTTTCCTGGCTCTGTGTCCTGTGTGGTAGGTCAGAAAAGATAAACTCTTCTTGCGAGCACAGTGGCTTCAGCTCATGGAAGCTTACAATATGGCTACAGTGTTTATTTTCTTTCATAGTAAATTAATATAACTCCCATCATAAAAAACTACCTGTCAGAGACCAGAACTCCTAGGAAACCTCATACACAGACTGAAAATGTTCTATATTTTCTTTTCTATTTCCTTAATATGTAGCTAAAAGAAATACAATGAAATTAATGTAAAACTCAAGAAACTCCATGTTGTACACAATCAAACACTGATAGAGGCTGAGTTGCTGACATGCAAGGTCATAGCAGCTGTGCTAAGTCTTGGCTTATCCCCAAGGTTGCCTTGACATTCCTGGTGTTACTTATAATTTTGGAAGTTAAGAGCAGATTTATTTACTTAATAGGAGACTCAACCTATTGCTCTATAGCTACCTTACTGGAAAAGCTGGTGTGTATCAAAGGCTCATGTTTATGAAAATATAAGGCAAGTAAAATAAATCAGAAAGAGAACTCACTGAGAATTTTGAGAGGTACCGGTAAGGAACAACATACTTCTTTTGGCTAGATGTTCATTGTAGATTTAGATGAAGAACACGATTTCGTCCAACATTTTTGTGGTTAATTTGCTGCCAGGATGTTTATATGAAGTAAATAGCTGGAGTTGGAAATTTGATTCTTTGCTTACCGGTAATATCTCTAATCTGAAAAGCGTTTCATGAGTTTAACTCAGAACCTTGTTTATGTGCACCTAGGATTTTACATTCACTACAGTTCATTTCATAATTTTCTCCTGGTCCTGGTCACACATTGCCATATGTCTCTTTCACACAATTGCAAAGGAAAAAAGAAAAAGAGGTTATAAAATATTATTACCTGAGAACTTCTTTTTCTTCAGCTTTTTAGGGCAATTGTATTATTGTATTATATATTTTTGGGGTTGGACTAGATGATCCCTGGAGGTCCCTTCCAACTCCAACAATTCTGTGATTCTGTGATTATCTAGAGGATTTTACTGCAACAAACTCTCCGGATTAAATTTAGTCAATAAAAAGTCTTTGAGAAAAGCAGATTCCAGTTTTTAAAACCATATTAATTGAATGCTAGACCAGGCACCTCTAATCTGGATGAGAACAGAAAATTAGGATACAAACAGTTATTATATTTATTTTCTCTTCGGTCATTCCCATAAACATCGTTAACTGGTTGTGGCATCCCTTTACTTGAACATGGCTGTCCATTGATGTGAACATTCTGCTTTCTATCCCTTTAAATGAAGGCAGCTTTCAGAAGGAGTAGTTTCATTTACCAGATTACTAGAGGAAGCTCTAAGAGAACAGAATCTCATCCTGCATGAGAGTAAGAAGCATGTTCACATAGCATTTGCCTCATGTTTTAGGCATATACCACCAAAACTGCTAAACTTCAGACGCTGAGCATCAGACTTGCAGAGTGGATATTCTACAAGAAAATGCAAGGAAAAAGGATAATTCATGGCTATCAATAAAGGCTTTAAGTCTTTCTTACGGAAGAGAGCTACTAAATCACAACCATGCAATTCCAGTCCCAAGCTACATGATTTCCAACCTGTCACAGGGTCTTACCATTTTGATGGCATTTTCATCTTTGCAAAGGTCAGAAATCTGAAATGGAGGACCATTATCGCATAATGAGTATTTAGAGGGATGGATGCCTTATGTGTCTGCATAGTTTGTTATTAGAAACAATACTGTGGACAAAATCTTAATGGGTTCTATTGTTTGCCATAAAATGCTAACCTAATTTTTTCCTTAAGAGAAAAAATATTTGTCAAAAAGGTACACCTTAAACTGAGCCACACAAAAATGAGGCTTTTTTAAATAAGGCTTTCAGAATACATTATTTGTGTATCAAAAATTCACTTTTTTTTTTTTAAATTCTTAAGAGCTGGAGCGGGTTTTCTTTTCATAATGGCACACCATTGTTAATCGAAAGGTCTACTCTGTACTTCATGGAATAAAGCCAAGGTAAAATCACATTTCACCTGAAGGGCAATGCAAATGAGCTCTCCTGTTTATCATCTGCTTCAAGATTTTTTTCAAAGAATATTTGAATTCTCTCTCTTAAATTACACTAAGACGCTGTAGGAAGATACGCTGCCCTCTGCTGGAAGGATTACGTTCGGCCTATTCGTGAAAAAACAGCAGGGTGAGTAAGGGCCAGTGTTTCTAGATCCCAAAACTAGGTGTTACTCCTTGGCAAAGGCTGCAAGCATTTGGCACGGTTTCTGTATCCACAGGCAGATGTTTGATCATTATCTGTGTCCAGCACAAATAAACACTGAATTTAAAAAAAGTAAATGAACATTGAGTTAAAAAAAGTGAAAACACCAAGTTAAGAAAGCTAGAAGACTGTATGGTTAAGCACCCCAAAGTCAGGAAATGCCAGAGGTAAAGTTTCAAATGGAAATGTGACTCTAATCCCATGTGCGTATGCATTTACAGAGCAGATTTTAGTTATATGTGGGAAAACCTAATTATTTATTCTACATAATTTGGAGATGTTCTTCAATTCAGGCAGTTTTCAGTATGGTTAGACATATGCAGTAATTTGCCTGAATCTATTCTTTACATTAAACTCCCCAAAGGTGCTTGCCTGCTTTTTGTTATTGAAACCAGCCCATCCATAAACATCAGATGCAAAATAAATTCATTCATAAGCAGACTGAAAACACAAAGTCAATTTGAATTGCTGGAATAGTCTCATTTATAATTAATAAATTATTTAGTAGAATAAAACATTTAACCACCACTTACCACCAAGCCAAATAACTATCCAGAAGTAGAATTCTGGATGAGCAAAGGACAATTAAATCAGGACTTGCCTCATTTTGTAACCACTTGTCTACCTGAAGAGAATGACAGATGAATTAAAAACATTTGTACAAACAAAAATGGTTAAATGAAAACAAGCAGATGTCTCTACCATGCTATCACTTTCAAAAAAGACAATGCTGATTAAACTTCTATTCTGCTGTATATCAAAATTTCTCCATGCTTCTGACTGACACAGGTTTCTTCTGGAAGCTGCAATGAAAAAAAGGCTGATAAAAGAGACTGGGATACAAACAGTATGCAGAAGGGAAAGTCTTCTCTTATTTCTTACTTCTGTGTTTGATTTAGTTTGCATGATGGGTCTGGAAACCGCTTCTCCTATTCTGAATTCATTCTAAGGAACAGGGGAAAACGAGAATTGAAGAACTTACTTGTTTCAATTTGAGGTAGTCTGATTAATCTTTATTTACAGATAAACAATGAAAAATGGTACACATGCTGCTGCGTTCAAGGTCATACATATCCTGTCGATGTCAGATATCAAATCTATTTCTAAAACCATTTACGCGTATTAAATGTGCCATTTTACAATCAGACACATGAAGTTAGGCACAGGCTACACACAAAGGCATACCTTTGTTTAAAATCATACCCCAGATACAATCTAGTCATTCAGGTTTTAATCAGAAACCAGAGTCATAGTTCACTTGCAGCTGATTTTTGTCAGACTAGATTTTATTTTACCATGCATTTCAGTAACATGAGCAAACCCCTGGCAGCAGGAGTTTGGTACAGACTGGAGAAGCCCTTCCCCTGCATTACCTGGAGGCAGCACAGTGTTCAGCAAGTCCCTTGGATCCAAGCAGATGTGGTGGAAAATGTAATTAAATGGATATTTTTCTGGGGCTGGTGGTTTTGCATTGCTCTGGAGCAGAAATGCTAATAAAGCAGCAATAGACACAGCCGTGTTTTGCTGCGGAGAAGTCAGAGTACAGAGCGTACACACAGAGCATGTTCGCAGAACCCAGGCCTGGGGACGTGTCTAAGCCAGTGCAAGCAGCACAGCTGGGCCGTGTGGCATGCGTGCTTAAAGGCCTCCATCAAAGACCTTTACGGTTTGTTCCCATAATTTAAACCCATGAAGGAAAACAAAACCATCCTGACTTCTCTTACTAAGGGAAGTTCCTGATCTGAGTACGTCTGTCTGACATGTGCTTATCCCTTCTTCCAGGTCCTGCAACTTTCCAGCAAACAAGCCACAAAGCTGTTCCCCACTCATTCAGACAGGAAAATCCAGCGGTACAAGAATATATTTTTCTTTCCCTTCAGCTGAACCTTTGCCCGTCTTCATGTTGTGGGCCTTGCTTTAATAGAGGGATTCTTCCCTGTGTATTTAAACATATAGGAAAAAGGAAATTGTCCACAAGTACACGGTGATCTCATTGCTGTATCACTTTTCCTACCAGCCTATTTTGGACTCCACCGTAGGATCCTGGGGCTTAGAGCTCCGAGCCACCTGACCTGAGAAGCTGACTGACCTTCTGTTCTCTCCCTTGGTTCTCAGTACTGTGCAAATGAATCAAGAAGCCTGCAGAAGTTTTGGGTAACATAATATCTGACTGTTAACAAATGCAGCGTTGCCTTCATTAGTGATTTCCTCCTTGATTCTGTGACACACAGCGGAATGCCGTGGCAGCCGATGAAGGGGAACTATCTCAGTCTTAAATCTAGATGAAATTGCTGTTACTTTGTGTGCGTACAGAACTAGCATGAAAGTTTTAAAAGAAAAAACAACAACAATAAAGACAAAAAACTCTCAATCTAACTAGAAGTGACTGTGCAAGGAATGTTTGAAAAAGAAATTTTAATTTTCAGAACCAATTTAAAACTTCAGTGACCGAAGCCAGCAAGAGAGTCTTATGAAACCATTTGTCCCATGATAACGCCTCAGAAGCACTGACATGTGGAATAATAAATAACATTTCTCACATTTCTTTCTTATTGTACAAGAAAAAAAATGCATTACTTTCTAGAAGCTGTGAGAGAGAAATAGAATTATTCTTGCCTGTATTCTTCTATTCTTATGTGAATAAGTTATTAAGGGAAGCTATGTTAAAGAAATGAGTTTCAGTACAAAAATGTCATCTTCTACAATCACGAGGCAAAGGATAGGGAAGGAGGAAAGCAATAACTTGCCAGGTCTTCATTCAACTCCTATGAAAATTATGTTTTTCTATTGGTTCATTGCTTGTATATTCCAATTAAACACAGCTTTTACGAGACTTCTGCAAAAGAAGAATCTCCCTAACCAGTAATTTGAGCTGGTTTAAGGGAAGTTCTAAATCCTAAAACAAAAATCTTCCAATTGACTTGGAAACTTGCACAGACAGCAGAACGTCAGGCTGGTGAGCTTTTGCAGTCTGTGTTGCTAGGGAGACCAGGAGCTGATTTTGGAGAGCAATGTAAGTACATTTATATAATAAGGAGTTGCAAGTTTCAATGCCACAAGTGTACAGATTTCTCTGGTAAAAAGTACTGAAAATAACAGAGAGGTATAGTTTTTTTTTTTTTTTCTGTTGTTGTTGCTTTTTGTACTTCCCCTCTCTCCACCCCAACATATTTGGGAGAACTGTAGAAATGTTTGAGACAACTGTAAATATATTTTTCATTTATTTATTTATTTGTGCTCTCACGCTATTTGGGTAATCAATAGCATTGGAGTAGTCAAAAGATTCTGAAGATTAAGAACAGACTTAACCTAACCCAGGTCAATACAAAATACTGGCTGGAGGCTTTACACTGCTCCAGCTTCATTTGTGGGAACTACCACCAGCTGACGGGCAGTAGCCAGCTGTCCACTGAGAAACTGTAGCTCTCAATCATGACCATGCCTTCTTCCTTACTTGGCAAGCAGAGAGGAAGGGCTGCTGGAGGCAGAAAAGCTGCACCTTGTATTGCCTAGCTGAAACATTTTCTTGCCTATCCTTAATTCTCAGGTACATTGAATGATCATGGCATTCAAGATAAAACCAGTTTTCCCAAAGTTCTTGTGCCTGGTTCAATTTTACTTAGTTCTTTTCGTATCAGCTGTATGCTTTAACAAGGTATTGAAAGAGCTCTGCTTTATTCATTTGGTTAAAAGGGGATGTAGTTATGTAGATTATAATAATTCATTTCCTGTTTGATAACAAAAACCCTAACATATTAACAACTATTGTTAATAATTTCAACACAGTTTTATAAATAAATGACACTAATCATAGATTTCTCTTTTATGTTTGACACCTCACATGGAAAGATACAGACATATTTGCACATTTGTTAAATATTCACTTTTACCACCAATGTTCATAGAATCAGAGTCATAGAATTGTTTAAGTTGGAAGGGACTTTTAAAGGTCATCTAGTCCAACCCCTCTCCAATGAGCAGGGACACCTACAGCTAGATGTTGTCTCATCAGTTTTATAGTTACATCAAATCTAGAATACTTAGTGAAGGAAAGTAATTTGAAAAAATATATTTTGCATTTAGTTCTAAGAATTGCTGGCATTTTGGGACTATAAAACTGTCACTACAAGAGATTCTGTGATCACTGATTTCACTCTGAAACATCAGTAGTCATACAAATTGTTTGTTTGTTAAAAGTAAAGGTCTCTGAGGACTTTATGGGAAAAAGAAAAAAAAGCAAATGAGTTAACAGTCATCAGGAAAACTTTTCAAAGAACCTGTATTCGTGTATTATGAGGGCTGCTCCAAAACTAACACCTCATATTTTATGATGTTGGCCCACAGCATCAGAGGCTGTCGGTAGTATGGCAGTAGAGGTTGAACCTTCCCACCAATATCCAGTTACATTTTGTTTCTGTGTGACAGATGGCAGCAGAGGGGCAGTCAGACAAACTGGTATCAGACATGCAGGTGCATATGAAGCAAAGGTGTGTCACTGGAATGGGTTGCACCTATTGACATTCACTGATGCCTGCTGAATGTTTATGGAGAGCAAACAGTGGATGTGAGTACAGCGAGGTGGTGGGTGGTGTGTAGCATCAGCAACAGTGGGTCACCTCTGCTGGTGCAGACTGTTACAGGTGTGGCATACAGGCTTTTGTTCATCACTGGCAATGGTGACTGTTGAAAAATGGCATTTTATAGCTGAGAATTCGATCTATCAAATGGTGTTGTTGTGCTCTCTGTATCCATCGTAGTTGCCATGGAAATAAACAGGAGGCATTACTTTAAGACCTATGCAATAATTTCTCTTTCTGTCAGGAGGTGACAGAAAGACTGTTCACCTTCTGGGTGATTCAAGGCTCCCTGTAATCATGTTATGAAAGTGAAGGAGATAATCTTGTAGCCTTTGACTCGTGTAGTGGTAACAGAATTGCTCTTCTGTGCACTGTCCCATCCTGTGGTGTGAAAGGGCAATAGTCCCTGAAGAAGTTGTGCCCAAAACTCCAGAGAGCTGCCTGGCTGATACCAAGAACTCACTCACTGGAGCTACTGAAGTTCCAAAAGACTATGCTTGATGAGGGAGGTGTGTCCCTAATCTGATAATCCCACATTAGGTCATTATCTGTCACCTCCGATGATAGTCTACACTCTTTGAGTCTTCGAAACAGAATGCCCTGAAGAGTGAATTCTAAGGATTCCATATGATAAGATTTAGTTTTTAAATGTTCTTCCAAAGGTCTAAATTTGCAGAATGATTTAGAGACTAGTGATTTAGTGACTTGCTTTCCTACCAGTTCTTTGTTCAGAGAGGTTCCTACATCAGAAAAGTGGTTTAGCCCAACTCAGCTGAAATAAATTGTTATGAATCATAGCACCATCTTGAAGACCGTTGGTGCTATAGGGAATGTAAATGAAAGGAGTTTTATTTGATAGTAAGCCCTGGCCATTCTGAAACCCAAGAGGAAAGTATTAACATTAGAAAAGAGGTGTTCTGTGTGCTGAAAAGCACAAAGGAAACTCCCCTAGAGCAAGTGAAAAAAACAGTAGCCAAAATTCAATTTCTATATAACGTGATAAAATCTTCTTAAATAAAAGATTTTATGTTTAAATGATTCCTATTTTAGAGCACTTTACTCCTTTTCTGTTGTGGATGAAAGAGATACATTTTCTCAAGTTTACTGTATAAACCCAGTGTATATGTCCTGTCATGTCCCTTGGGGAATTGTTCTTTCCCCAGGGGCAAGTTCAACTCTGCAGAACTTTTTTGAATGCAGAGTGGAAAAAGCAGTGCGAGAAGCACCGCCTGGGAAACCTCAGAGAGGAACAAGCTGCCTGCTTTACACCATGGTACTGACTCGATGGTGAGCTCTGGAGGAAACAGAAAGGAAGAATCATTCCTAAGAATGCAGAGAAGACTTCAGTGTTTATTTCAACCCACAGAGTCCCTGCCATCTACTGAGGTTTTGGAGAAAGGACACTCATCCTGCAAGAAACATTGGTTAGGATTGATTTTTTTCAGACTTCTCTCATCTAGCATTTCTGATGTCATGAGTTTGATGTTATGACTTCCTGAGTATTTTGTTCCACTGCATTTGCTTTTGTACAAGTAACAGGTAGCATTAGAGTTTGGAGTCTGTCATAACTTTCATGAAGGTTTGAAAGGAAGACAGCAGTGTGATTCTGCTTTGTGATTTTGACAAATTCTGTGTGCAGACAGAAGAGAGGCACAAGTACCAAACAACCACTGGCTGGAATGTCGGGATTCATATATCCTCTGTGTTCTGCTAACGTATTTGTTATTAAACTGCTCTTCATGTGATAAGCATAATAGAATTAGAGGAATAGGAAACAATGACAATAAGCAGTTCATAGAGCTGCAGCTTCCAACGGTGCATATCATAGGCTCTACTGAAGACTGCCTATCATTGAAAGGCTTGAAATCTGAAATTAATAGGACTAATTCATCACTACAGTGATCAAATACATTTTTGACATATTCAGTGTCACAAATAACAGTGTTATAGTGGCTGGATGGACCTTCGAAATAGTAATAATATTTTTTTCCCCAGAAGTTAGGTGCAATGAAATGGACAAAAGCTGATTTATCCTATCAGGACAATAGTTGATGGTAACTGCCAGGGTAGCATCTGGGGAAGCAGAGAATTATACTTCCATGTTTAGACTTCATAATTGTTATCACAGAGCATGTAATTCTTTCTTCTACCTTGAGAACTAAGGATGAGAATTAATGGGTATGAATACATGAACCTCAGTCTCAATTTTTGCTTGATATTTCTGGATGAAGAATGAAAGGAACAGGTGACTAATACAGACTCCCCCATGTGAGATGAGTCATATCTCTTTACCCATGTCACAATTGAAACTGCACAGGTGAATGCATGATACATGCTCAGCTGCAAGAACAATAAGCCTCACACTCAAGGAGAGGTTCTTGGGATCAGAAAACAATGTCCAAAAATAAAAGGATAACTGATACAAAGAAAGGTGACAAATCTTGGCATCCCATTAAGAATTGGGAAAACTATATTGTTATTGAAGTGTGCAGGTTTTCAAAGGGAGATGCCAGGCATACTGCACAATATATTATAATGAATATTAGAGGAGATAGTAGTTTGTAACCATACCCTTACAAATACTGTCAAGTAAGAAAATGATCTGCTCTTGAGCACTAATAACAATATACAAACATTAATGATTTCAGGATTGATACAAACAATTCTTGAAAATTGAGTGTTTTCCACTAGAGTATCTGGTTGTCTAGTATTTAGTATCTGTGTATGATCAAGCAATTAGGCTTACAAGTATTCCGTTCCAATGGACTATCAGCCTAAATTTTAAAAGATGCCAGATTTGTATTTGCTTCTTCAGGTAAAATGGTTAATCAAGCTTTTTTTCTTATATTAGCTCTTTTTTATTTTCAACCACAGGCAAAACCACTAAATTAAGATTTTCAGTATGACTTGCAGAATTTAAATAAGTTTGTGTATGTCAATCAAGTAGACAAATTTAGTCATTAGGTCATCGTTACCAAGTGAATTCAAAGATTCTATGCAACAGACATTAATGAACATATACAACACTTTCATAGGTTTCTGAAGTAGCCTATGAGAAAAGAAATTTCATTCTTCTTCAAGTGGGCCTTTAATTCAGTGGTAATAGATCATTTGCAGCCTCAGCCTAGCAAAATGTTTCCTTCTGAGTAATGGAACAAATGCTCATAAGACAACTAATTTGTTCATAGATAAATATTCTACTAAGTTCTGTCTTGTTGGAGTCCTATAAAGTTTTTCATAGCACTTTCAAGCTAGTCCTAAAATCCTGGCAAAATACATACCTCACCTTCTAGAAGGGAGGAAGGATGTTGCATGTACAAATAAATTTTGTCTGGAGTAGTTACTCTGCAGAGAAGTCTGCTTTATCTAGATTGTCTTTCTACCAGACAAGCTTCAAATGGAAAAAAAAAGTTTAATCAAGAAAAGCTAAAGTTCTCAATTTCATAACTGAAGGTACAAAAGTGAAGGAAACCAACAACATATAATCATAAATGTTACTTGTTGGTATTAAACCAAGTTCATCTAAGACCTTTGTGAGTTATTTTTTCCACTTTACTCGGAACAGAATCTTACTCCTCTTTTTCTTCTCTGGCTTTACTGTTGCATAAGAATATAACTTCTGAATCTACACCATAATGCCTGTGAAGACTTCAATCCTCCTATCCTGTCTTTCAGAAGAAGCTGTAACAGGAGTTTCACCTTTAGGTAATTAATGAGTATATGAAGTGGATGGAATCACCCACAGTGTGAATGTATATGGATGAGCAACGAAGGAGAAAGAAAAGTTACTTCCAATAAGTGTAGCTTTTTTGCATTATTCTTTTGTATTTTGTCCAAGGTTGGACAAAATGGATGTCAATGGGAAAAATTTGCTTATTGAAAGACAGGTAGGCTATGAAACCACCTGCAGAAACTGACAAGGTCATGATAGAAGCGCGAAAGCAAAATATTAATCAACTGGAGGGGAATGGAAATCCCAAGGTAACACAGGAGACAAGGACACAAAAAGTACTATGTGGTCAGAGCTCAGTGAAACCTTAATTTTGCTTTATAGAGCTGAGAGAAGGAATATAAAATTGAATAACTAAAAAAGCAGCCCTCTCCTGAAAGCTATGAATAAAATAATATACAAAAAGGTGGGGCTTTTGGAAAAATGCTTTGCTTCACTGGTAAAGTATTCTGATGCCACAGAGTAGCTGAGATGATGTAAAGGAAATTAATCCATGGGGAGCAAAGACCACATATCAAAGGCAAAATAGGGTCTGACTCAAGCCTCTACTATAGGAAGATTCATTATAAAATGAATATACATTCAGATTATACAGACAACACTCAAAGTAGAAGTGTATGTTTACCTTATATGTTTCATTTGAGGATGCTTATGAAGCACCTCTGATTTCACAGAATCAGCTAGGTTGGAAAAGTCCAACCATCCACCTACCCCCCCTATAACCCCACTAAACCATGTCTCTCAACACAACATCTAAATGTTTCTTGAACACCTCCAGGGACGGTGACTCAACCACCTCCCTGGGCAGCCCATTCCAGCGCCTGACCGCTCTTTCAGAAAAGTAGTATTTCCTAATGTCCAGCCTAAATCTCCCCTGGTGCAACTTGAGGCCATTCCCCCTCGTCCTGTCACTAGCTACAAGAGAGAAGAGGCCGACCCCCAGCTCACTACAACCTCCCTTCAGGTAGTTATAGAGAGCAATAAGGTCTCCCCTGAGCCTCCTCTTCTCCAGATGATGATACTGGACAGATAAAATCTATTTATGACCAACTTTCAGCAAAACTTAAAAGTCTAAGTGCTGAAGTCTGTTCTAAAAATAACATATACTTTAAGAAGAGTCTTGGTAGATATTTCTTAACGCAAACATTGTTGACTATGTTCTTCCTCCTATAAAATTTAAAACATTGCTAATTTACATCTCCAGCATTAATTGCTTCTCACTCAGTAGGCATCACAACACAACTGCATCCACTCATTTTTGATAATTCAACTCCATTCAGACTGGTAAACCAGAGCACTGATAAAAAACCTCAAATTGAGTAACTTAATGAGAAGAGGAGGAGGCATTGTCAGATGTTTTCTTTCACAATAACCCACATAGAAATTTTATTTCATTTTTACACCAAACATTCAGGGCTTTCAAAATCCAGATTATTCAAAACTAGAAACAGGTCTTGAAGCAGGTTTATTCAATCATTCTGGACCACAATTCAATAGGATCACTGGTGAAAGACAAACGCTGAAAGGCCTTCAAGTTCAAGATAAGAGACAGGTGAACGAGCAAAACCACTTTTATTTATCCCACTGCAACTGCTCTTCACTATATCTAAAACATCATTTGCTTTGATTCTTACACATTTGAAGCTCAGAAATCATCCAGAAAAAGAAAAAAGTTCCATTTTCATGGTTTCATGATTATGGAATAACTAGAACAGTTTTACTTTGGACTATTTACAAGAATTTAGCTATAATTAAATATTACCATTATATGCCTGGCTATCTGAAAATGTTTAACCAAAAGGCTTTCAATGTTCCTTTAGAAAACCATCTGGAGAACAAACTAGTCCACACCATGTTTTATCTGGCAAATGCATTGTATCATATTATTTCAGCGTGAGGTTATGCAGTAAAAAAAAAAATCTTATTTAGTTATTTAACAGCTCAATAAAATTTTTCTGTGTGACAATACTGACAGATCTGGAAAATACTCCTTTCCTGCAACTCCATCAAGGAGATAGTAGATATTTCAAAGCACTGTTCTTGTGATTGTACTGGGTCACGTTATTGATCAAATCAGTTTTATCTTGTGTTTATAGCTGGAACTTGCTTGTAAAGTTGCTGCTGTTCTCTGGTGAGTTGCCATTGACCTACTTTGTCAAGCAGAGTTTAGCTGGAGGTTAGCAGTCTTAAAATTTAGTATTTCACTCCTAGCTTCACTTCCAGCAATTTTTTAGTATCTCAAGCTCACTAGAAATCTTACAAGTATGTTTTTTTCTGTTGGCAAACGTTTCAAAAGCAAGTTGTTTCATGCAAAGATAAGAATTCCAAAAGAAGAAAAATTGCCCTTTTCATAAATCTACTCAAGGTTTCATTTTCAAGGTTCCTTATATAAAACCCCAAAAAACTGAAAAGTGAAAATCTCATTTTATCTGAAGTAAATGGCTTAATCAAGTATTTTCCACATTTTTTCTTCAGAGGAAACTCTGAATTTCATTTATTTCATTCTATATTGGAGTGGAACATTGTGAAAATCCTCCTAAAAATCTGGTTTGTTCCCAGTTCACACAGAGCTCTCATTTTACATGCATCAAGCATACATTTCTCATTAAAACTTTCATAACCAATGTAGTCAGTACTTAAATTTATTAGTTCTCCCAAGAGCAAATTTTGGCTAAAATTTTTTTTGCTACTTTTGAAATATCAACTTTTATTTTTTACCTAAGAAAGTTTTCTTGGTGTAATTTAAAATTTATGAAGAAAATGTATGTATAATTCTTACATATTTCCATATTTCAAGATAAAGTATTTAAACTTAAAATTTTAAATTTTGACAGCTTAGAGGAAATTTCTTCATATCACTGTAGTCTTAGCTCTACTTGTAAAACATAACGTAACAGTCACGCAATCACTAATATCTACAGCAATGAAATCAGACCTGAGAAATATCAGTAGCAGATGAGTGAGCTGTAGTGGCACTGAGTCTTAAATGCTAGTATGGCTGCTCTGGTACAGATTATGAATGGAGTGGTAAAGTTATACAGCACCAAACAGCATCAGTTCCATACTGGGCTGTCTTTCAGGATTTAAAACACGAAATGAAGGAAACATTTTTATGGATTAGAGCCAGTCAAAGTAATGAAGGGATGGATTATGCATTGTTGAGACCACACAGGCACAGGGAGATTAGTTTGTGAAAGAGAGAAAGAGATGGGCTGAGAAGGCCAGGCTCTTCTAAGGAAATACATGTGTATTTGTTTTGGGAAACATGAAGACTTTACAGAATCAGTTATCAAATTCACACAGTTCAAGTACCTTCTTTACTGAGGAATCTGAGCCTTTAATCTGATAATTTACTGTTACACATGAACAGAATTTGAGTCTCCATCTGTACCTTCAGGATTTTTCCTGAAGAATTCCTGGTCAGGAAGCAATGAGAAGTCGCAGAAAAATGTGGTATCATGTTGCATAGAATGGTTTAGGTTGGAAGAGATCATTAAAAACACCTAGTTCCAATCCCCCTGATAAAGCCAGGGATGCCTCCCGTTAGACCAGGTTGCTCAAAGCCCTAAGTGCCTTGTCACAGCAGCTCATCTCAGGAAATTTATGACAAAATTACAGAGTGAAAAAATAACCATAGGCTTCAGTGAGAATTGTGAGTAACACCATGCCAGCATCTTTTGGCACTGCCCTTGCCACATCACTACTGCAGTTTCACTCATTTGTAGAATATTTGTCTCTATGATTACACAGTAAGCTATACAATGCTTTCTTACAGCATCAGATGTTTTTGAAGGCTCAAATAGGTTCAACTGAACTTTTTTACTGCCAAAAAAATGTCAGTTTATTTCAGATAGCAATGAAGGATGGCAAAAAATGCATAACAATGAGAGAAGAACTTGCTTGTTAGGTAGGAGAGGCTCCCCAGCAGCACAAACTGTGCATACAAAGCAGGCATATGTTCTTCCAGCAATTCCTGTTATTAATATTTCCAGCTCAGAGCAGTCTGTCTCAGCTGAATTATGAAAAAATAAGAGGAAAGTGAAGCAGGTAGGTAGCTTAGCAGACATTGACAAGGACACGTGTGTACACACTGTTGGTGCATGCATGTGAGCCAGCGTATGCATGCATGTACAGGGATGGATGTTTTCTCCACCACATCAGACAAGGGGTCTGAGCTGGTAGCAGCATCCTCTCAGTCCACAGCCAAGCAGTGTGCTGGCCAGCCTGCATGAGCTGGCCCCACTGAAGGGGGTTCTGCCAGGCTCCCATTGAGCCTCAAGGCCTTGCTTATGAAGGAGTCAGCCCCACCGCTTATCCTGGTTTGAGAGAATATGAAAGAAACAGCTTCCACTCTTCACTTGACTTTGTAACTTAGCAAGGAGAGAACATGTATTTTGTTTGTGACTTTATGTATTCTAAATATAAAGTAGCTTATGTTTTTATGTTTGAAAATCACAGTTAAATCCCCCAAACCAAAATCAGTGCTTTCATAAACTTGAACATGAAAGACAGGTTCTTACATTAGTTTTATATTATTTTATATTATATTGTCATTAGTGACAATAGATTAGAACTTAATTTAGCTCTACAATTAGTCCAGTATTTCACTTAGTAGGACACAAGACAGCAGTACTGCACAGCTGGACTCCTGGTGGTATCACTGCCGTTGGGTAAGTGCTCTGACTTTGTTGTGCATTCGCCATCCAACAAGTACACATTTCTGTCATCCTGTGTTCAGCACTGCTATCACTAAAACATAGCAATGTTTTTGTGACTAAATGATGGTGTTGTTTCTCTGAAGAGGTTACCACTGAAATGCTGAACATGCTGTAATTCTTTCTTGCTTCTATCACCTTTTAGCCCATTTAGTGCAAGTTGCACAGTGTATGAGACTCTCACGACCATCTCCCACAAGCGCTCTCTCCCAACCAGATCTGAGTGTTACAAATATGGTGTGCAGTTCTGAGCATCTCTGGAGAACTCTGACTCACATCTGCTGGAAGCAGTTGGCCCAGCATGTTTGCAGACAGTTAACCAAACACACCTGGTATTTTAGACTACAGAAGGAAAAACCAAAGGATAGAAATGCAACTGGGAAATGCATAGCCCTTCCCTATTACTGGTTTTGGTACACAGATTATAAGACCTAATGATGCACAGATGCACTTCATGTTTTGCAACACAGAACTGTCCACTCGCATCATACAAAGAGACAATTACAGGAGATATTAACAGAGATGTCTACATACATAAGTGTATCATGGGTTTTTAACTTCTTTATATTTTTTAATATTTATAAAAGCTAACAGAAAAAATTAAGAAAAACAAAAATTAAACATCTTTTTGCTTCCTAAAGTGGAAATACTCTAGTAGAATATCTATTTTTCACATGCATGCACAAAAATGAAGATTTTAGTTTTGCCTGTATTTTACTCATCAAAATCTCAGTTCATTCTCAAAGTTTAGTCCTTCTGCTTCTGAGACCAGATGGTTTTTTCTTTTTCATTGGAAGGAACCAGGGCTGAGTCAACTGGTTTCAGCGGCTTTCTGTTCTTTTCTAGTGTTGTCTGGAAGCAATTTTCTCAAGCTTCGTAATTTATTTGTCATCTTACTCAAAATCCCCACAAAAGAGAGAATGAGCGCCTTTCTTTGGAAAGAAAAACAAACAGAAGAAACCTTGACATTTGATTTTTATACATCTTTCATATCCTGAGTGTAATAAATACATGTTTCAAGTACAGATGCCTGGAATCTTGAGGAAAAAGAAATCTTGACTGAAGTGATGTCTTATGGAGACTAGAAGGGCATAGCTGGCATCTGCAGGGATTCAGCTATATGTTAGATATAAATACAAGCCCTTGCTATTCTTTAATACTGTAAAGCGTAGCACATGAGAGGATAGAGTGTGCCCCAATCTTTAATCCTAATCTTTAAGGGTCTCTTCTATACAGAGATTCCAACAAAGCAACTCTACAGTAAGAATCAAATCCAATAACAATGTCCTTTCTTACAAGCGTCATTTTCTTGTTTCACTTTTTTTCCCCCTCAGTCTAGGTAAAGAGGTTAATGGTCTCTTGAGCACACAAGAAGATTAAATTTTGGCAATATAAGACTAAACAAGACAGGAAACAATAGATTCAAAGCTGGAGTTCCATTAAAAAAAATAATAAAATATAAGAGAAGTAACAACTCAAAACAATTTTTTTTTCTTATTACTCATTTCTTCTCCTAGTTACTTAATCAAATGCTTCTGCTGACCCAGAGCTGTGGCAGGATATAGAACTGGTTCTGAAAAATCATAGATCTGGATCATTCTTGCAAAATTATTCAAATTTTCAGCTGCACCTGGAATCTAGCATGGATGTTTGTGAGAATACAGTTTGGCCTGTATTCTGCTAAAATGCAGTATTTTCATATCAGGTGTCCCATTCTGTACTGGCTATAGTTTCTGGATTGATTTAAAGTTCAACCCCTCACAATACACACATACGATCTAATGTCAAAATGGAAATAGCGTGCAGTGACCCAGTTTATGCTCAGAGTGATGCATTTTGAGAGCCAAATATGGGGAACAGCTTTCCTTAGCAGCACTGAAATGTGATTATTTTAGAGCAAGCTGGTGTCAACACTACAGTAGTTTGTGAACATGAGTTACAAAAAACAAATATCCAATAAGAGGAGCAGATAAGATCTCTACATACATCCAGTTACTTCTTATAGGTTATCAAGATTACTTCAGACTTACTGGACTTGTTAGCTCATAGCTGTGTACAATTTGTTTTCAGACACAATTACTCTCAAATAACACAAACAAATATTAGCATTGAACTTCTTCATTGCTACCATAAATCCAGTTCCAGAGAGACTTAGACAGGACAATCTTTGAGTTAAGCCAATAACACACCAAGGTATTCTGCATGTCTTAGAACAACTACAGCCTTGAGCCACTTCACTGCTTCATACTGCCTTCCTCACTGAAAATATACAGCAGCAACGAGCGGCATATTTTCCCTTAAAACCATGCACATTCTCAAAGTTTCCTCCATTACCTAAGCACAAATATTCTAAGTCTCTCACTAAAAAAAAAAATCATTTTTATAACTGAAACTCTGGCAGATTTATATTACAGAATTTACATATCTGACAACATAAAAGCCTATCAATCTCTTGCTGTTACATGTCATATAGTCCTTTTCATGAAGGAGTCCAAATGCGTTTCGGATGCCTACCTACGCTCCTCCTACTGGAATCTTCTTTTAGATCTCCTACCTTTTTGGTTAGGAACTTTATTCTAACTTCCAGCCTAAGTTTAGTTACAACAAGTTTAACACTCATTCCCTTCTTCTTGTGTAAGTGCACCTCCTCAGAGCATATGTAGAGAAAAGAAGTGTTTCTTCTCAGGCTCCACTTAGCTAAGGTAAACAAAGCAAGCTCTTTTTCAAAGTTTACAGAGCACTATCACAATTTCTTGCCACCTCAGGCCTCCTGTAGCTCCATATTCCTTCTGAACAACTGCATTCAGAATATGAGCAGACAGAACTGCACACAATTCTCCAGACAAAGGCATTCACAGACTATCCGATCTTTTCTAGAAAAAAACTCTTTGGTTGCATCTCAGGATTATGATTGGCCTTTCTTCACAGCCACAACAAAAAGATGTGTGGTCATTTTATGGTTGATTAATCTGTGCTGATATTTCTTCTATTTTATTTTCAGATACTGAACATTCATATTATAGAGGACTTTGTCGTGATTAGTAAAGTTAGTACTTTCTACTATTACTACCATTATAAAACAATTTTTTCTTGATGGTTCCTTAAAAATCGTATGGTAATCAGAAAGACTATAGACTGAAGTAGAGAATTTGAACAACCTGGCAAAGATAATATTGGAAACATGAATCAAGCTTTAAAACTTGCTGTTTCTTCTGCTTAAACCATATCATTATTATATTTTTCATGTGTCAGTGGTTTACGGGCGTTAAGCCCGGTTCCGTGACAAAGGGGACGGGGGATGCACAGGTCCACGCCCCGGGAAAAGGGAAAAGGGGAAAAGGGTAAGGAGATGGCCCTGAGAGCAAAGAACAGCGGCAACAATCTGAGGAGAAACAAACTAATTTACTAAATAAAATATCGGAATGCAAAACAACACACTATAATACAATATAATTACAATTTAAGCTGATAAATCCAGTACAGAGAGAGAGAATGTCCCAAAATCAAGGTAGGCCTTACTCTACTACTGATGATAAGATGGCTGGAGAGCAAGGTGCCGCCAAGACGAGAGACGGGCAGAAAAGGGACGAGGCCTCGTGATCTGCAAGCTTTTATACTGGGAGCTTTTATCTTTTCCCTCTGGCTGGAAAATGGTAACAGAGGAGCAAAGTGCCGTGGGGACTGTAGTAGTCCTTCTCTTCTGAGAACCAGGTACATTCACTACATGATGTTATGATGTGGAATACCAATAACCGAAAATCACAAAACCATGACATCATGATTTGCGCATTTTCAATGCAGTTGAGCTGACAGAGAATATTCTTTTTAAAGGTGAACATGTGGGTAAGTTTTGGCCTAATTTGTCTTGTTCCTGTGCTAAAATGTTGAAGTCTCTACAATTTCTTTCTTCACTCTCATTTCAACATGAGTATAATCCAAAACCTGTGACAGCCAAATACCCATGGTTTTAAGTAACAAAGTAGTTGGTGACAGAATTGCTGCAAGATGTCCTGTGACATTATTCTATAATGAATTATTGCTCTTCTGACTGTCAGATCTATGTGCTTTTAGTCGTAGTTACTACTGCCATATGAATGCTTTGGAAAAAAAATTGGATTCGAAATTATATCCTGATTGAGGAGTTAAGCTAGAAAGTGTGGATGCTCCTTCAAAAGATGGTGAACTCACACTGTTCATTTAAATTTATCTCAGTTTCTACCATGAAGGAATTGTTTATATTAATTGTTATTAATATATCTTATTTAGAACACTGATTCCAGGAAGTAAAGTTTGGAGAACAGGAATATTGTTAATGTCATTTTTAAAATCTTTTTTCTTTTTTTAAAATGTTTACTAGATATTACAGAAAGATTTTTTGTAACATTAAATATATGCTACAAACTCCACTGGCTGAAGAATTTACAACATCTTGCTATTGGAATTCTTTTAAGCTTGTTGGAGAGTTTATCCTGCTAAAGAATTTTTTTTTCCCCAGACTTTTTGTAGTTCAAATAGAATGCAGCTTCTAGATGACCTGGACAAAAGACACTATGTGCTATAACTTACTGCCATATCAGGGTTTACGGTCTGACAAGATGAATGCACCAATGTAAATAATTATTTTTCTTAATTTGCCTATAAGAGAAGTTTACCAGGAATTACTACTCACAATCATCATAATTATATGCAGCTCACATTTTCAGAGTTTTAAAGCTCTCAGAAAGAAAGGCTGATAAGATCTCATTTTATTGATCCATATCTGGTAAACACTGGAAAGAGCAAACAGTAGTTAAAAAAGACAAAGTAGGTTTCAGTAGCCTGCTAGAATTCTGATTAACCAACAGAAGCTTTAGCTGTGAGTGTAGTAAGAAATACCTCTGACTGTATTTCACAACACGGAACCATATCTGCCTGAAGATGAGTTTGTATGACTGTGGCTCTCTCTTATAATGCCACTATCATTACAAACCCTTTTCCTGTGAAAGGGTCATACAGCTTCTTCTCCAGGAAGTGACAGTGCCCTTGGGCTTCCCAATCCATAGCAGATTATTTTATCTTGATAGCTTTTCATATCTTATTATACCTGTTTTAGATCATGGCATACTACACAGCTGTCTTGCTAGCATTTACTATATTAGGCATAGACATCCCATGGAAATAGCAGGTTTTTTGCAGTTCAAACCACTATACACATTAGAACATCCTCAAGTGAATGTGAATAATGTTTAACACATAATTAGGATGTTTCTTCTCTCTGGATATTATTTGTAGAAAGCATAAACAAGTCTGCTGTTTGCAATGGTACCACTTCTTCCTGAGCCACCAACAGGAGCTGTCTCATTCATTCTTAATGCATGACAAACTAAGCTTCTGCAACATTGCCATTTAAGACCTCCAGAAAACACTTCTTGTCCCTCTCATGAATTCTTAATTCTTAGAAAAATCCTCACACCCATTTTTCTCAGGTTTTTTGTAGAGCATTCATGAGAACATTTAATAAAATTCCAGAAAGCACTAAATTCTTTCCGAAATCTGTTGCATTTTCCTTTGAACACTCTTGGGCCTAGAACACAATTTAAGTGGTAGCATGATGGAACATCATCTCCATAGAAAGGTGCCTAGGTGTACATAAATGTGCATTACACTTATTCCTTGCTATTAAGAGCATATTCTATAGTCTTGCTAATAAACTAAAATACTTAGTTATCAATCACTTCTGTTCACAGAAAGAGTTATTTATTCCTACAAAGATGAGTGATCTTACTCTTGTTTCCTCAGTATTTCAAGAATATTCTCCTATACAACAAGAACTTCCCAGGGGCATGAATTCAGGGTAGTTGAATCTTTTAAAGCACATATTTTAGTGGTTTAGAAGATGATGATGCAGGGAAGACTAGGTTTCTTCTTTCACACTGGATGTACTCTTGCAAGTACATGACTAACACAGATGGGAAGAGAGCAGTAATGGATAAGAAAGCAAGAAAGCTATCAATAAGAGCATGCTACTCTTTGAGAAATGGGTTTTTGAGTACTATACACCCATTTTGCAGTTAGAAAAGAAATCAGTCACAAGCAATCATAAGTAATTTCTTGCCTAATTTGTATAGTTACAAGATGTTTCCTTCTACACACACTGTTAGAAATTACACAGAAACTTCAGCTCAGGAGCTACAATTCTTCAAACAAGAAGCAAATGAGTTTATTTTTGTTCCTCTTTGACACTCTCTCTAATCTGCTCCAGACCCTAGTTTTTCAACCTGGCAAACACCCTGACCTCAAGCTCCCCACGGAAGTGGAGAAATAATTTTTAATGTCTTTTTTTGTTTAGTTTCTGTCACACGGAGTTATCACTAGTTTACTGGACAAAAGAAAAATCATATGTGTGGTTCTAAGTTATAAACGTTTATGTATTTATTAATGACTTCAAACAAGAATCACAGCAAAGAGTAATGTCTGTCTGTAACGTTTAAACATTAAAGAACAAGGATTATGTTACAAATACAGTTGACAAAAATCAGGAGACAAGTTCTTGAATATCTAACTGTTCATATATAATATACTGTTATCTGTAAATACGTAAACACTGAGTAATTTTTTCAGTGGTAAAAAGTTCTTGTGAGGAGAACACTCAAAGTCCTATCACAACAACAAAATAATGAAGTGCTAAGCTAACATTTCTCCCTCTGAAATCTGATCAGGAGGTGTTCATGTTTTAGCAACATTCTAGTCTGTAAGACAGTGTTCCAGAGATCCTAGATCAGGATTTCCCACAACCTGAAATTTAACTGGATAGCTGTAGCAAAAGCACTTCTCACTTCTTCAACAAACCTTCTCATTCTCTCTTCCGCAGAGGAGAGCAGCCAGGTATCACAGATAGAAAAAGAGTTCTGGTTTTGGTACTTGCCCTTCTCATAAGGATTCAAGGACTATGTTAATTCCAAGTCACTTCAACAGTTTTTAATTTTATTCCTGGAGTCTACATTGTAGTGTACTGTCCTTAGAAAAAAAATCTGTTTTAAGTTTCAGAAATCTTCCATGATTGAACCTTGTTAAACTGCACACCAAGGTATAAAAGAATCGGTTAAAATTTCAAAAACTTTCTACTAGATTACTTTCAATACTGATTATATGGCAGAACACTACATAGTATGCTGTACAGTACTGACAGTGAAGTTACAGCTTCACACCAAATACAATTAGCTTTGTCAACAAAGAACGAAGCTATAGAAATTGTCAACAGTGAGATATAAAGAAATTAATTAGAATAATCAGTTTGCACATGCCGCACAGCCTTCCACTGGAAAATTATTCAGAAGTTTTAAGGATCTGAGAGATGCTTAAGAAAAGTCTTCCTAACATACTGGAATTACACTGTATTAGAACTAAACATCATCTGTTTCCAGCATTTTTTTTTTAATCTCAAATGTTAAGACAACTACCGATAATTACATTTTTCAACTTTAAAGATGGAGAAATGGAGGCACAGATCAATTAAACCTTTTCCCCATGTTCACAAGAGCCAATGCTGAAGGTGGAAACACAGTGTTTCCCAGAGCCAAGCTCCTTCCCTGTTTTGTTAGTAAAGAATATACATTGATATGATCTGTCCAACATTTTCACGTTCAACATTTTCAGGAAGATAGACTAAACTGGGGGATAAAGCAAATATTGTAAAAATAGCTCTAAAGCAAAGGGGTAATACAGTACTTACACAATAGACGTATATATTTTGACCATCTTCAGGAAATGAAGAGCAGCCCTAACCAGAAATTTCCTGGTCAGATATTCGTGTTTGAATGCTGTAATGACAAAAACAGTAAACAGAGTAAAAATGTCAACAAGCTGCAGACAGAATCTTGAGGATAAAGAGGAAAAAAAACGAGTTGCTGCAAGATCAATGCTACAATGAGATATTAAAAAAGTAAACACTGAATTACTTTTAAGTTCTGTGAACTCTGAATCTACATCTCCCTTCAGACTCTTCTCATGCAGGATTGTGTAGGACATAAAGCCTTCTTAATAACTGTCACCACTCTAGCTGGCAAGAATGCTCATCTAAAACTGTAGCAAAATCCATGCTTTTTTTTATTGCAATAGTAGAGTAAGAAAAAAAAAGTAAGGCAGAGGAGCCAAGACTATGAGGAACGGAGCAAAGAAACAGCAGCTATGTAAATTTTAGGCAAGGGATAGCTACTAACATTACAAAACTATTGAATAAAAGAATCAGTAAGCTTTAATATAAGTTAACTACCCTCTTTTGTCTTGCATACATCTTGCAAAATCAAGTTATAAGTGGACAAGAACATTCTTTACACTTTGTTAACCTCACAAGGAAGTCAGTAGGACTATTTGTAGTTTTTATATGGGGAAATTCCTACATAGTGAGTTAGTTCATGAATTTACAACGCATGAGCCTCTTTGCATTAATTACTCAATTGAAGACACTTGTACATTCATTCATCTTAATTTCATTTATTAACAGGATTCTCACCTAACTTAACAAGGTTCTATTTATAGTTGTAACACGATAGGAAGTACAGCAAGGACAGCAGAGTAACAAGGTCCTAGGCTGCAGCAAGAGAGGACTTACTCAAATGCAACAGTCACAGAAACAAATAAAAGACTCAGCTCACCTTCAGAAGGCCTCAGGCAGGCAGAAATCTCCAGCAAGATAAACTTGCCTCCCCCTTCCAACCATTAAATAAGGTCTGGGAAGGATCCTGGCTCCACCCCTTCTGGTCACATAGGTGCATTGTATGCACCTGAGCTCCCATGGGTTGGCCCTGCCTTCCCACTAGGTGCTCAATCACTGGTTCTAGCCCTGACTTGGTATTTCCACTACAATAGTCATCTTTAGATTAGAGAGAAGTGTACTTTGGAAGACTTACTGTTTATGGCAGAAGCATTGCTTAGAGCAGGCAACTAATGTTTATAAAGTGAGATTATTCTCAACATCACTACACACTGAAGAAATGATAGCTTTCTCCTGATAGTAGAGAAAGCTCTCAAGAAGAGGTAGCAAAAGTGCTGTAAATTCCACCCAAACATGTAGCACAATAACATCTCATTGCACTTATTTTCAATTGTTATTTTTATATACAACAAAATGTAAGAAAAACAATCTGTAAGTAATTAAAGACAAATATTTAGCAGTTAAACTGAAATGTAATAATGAATATCTGTTATGATATAATTTTACTATTATCATTTCCCATCTCTTTACACTCTGTGGTAAAGGAATTTAATGTATTTCTCTATTCATGTGTTGGTACGTATATTTCTGCTTCTGCGTTGTATCTTTACCTCCATTGATGTGTTGCTACTTATAGAGATTCCAAAGTGAAGTCTATTACTCTACAGTTCATCTATTTTGTGGCCCTCCAGCTCAGTCTTTCACATGCTTGTTACAAGTTTCATTCAATTGATTTGTTTATTGACTTATTATCTTTGATAGTGCATGGAGCTGTATATCTTTTCATAAAGAATTTTACCTTTTCAGTATGCTTGCCACGCATTCTGTTATATTTTCTTTGTTCTACTGAAAATGATACCATTTAGTACATTTATTCAGTGTATTACGTCAACTCAATTATACTTTTAATCTATTTCTTCGTAAGTTTTATTCTTCTCAGAACACATTATATAAAAGTTTGGTATTTCCCTACTTAATGCCTGTGTAATTTGCAATATGTTATGCATCCTACAGCATTTTAGTCTGTATCTTACCGCTTTCTTTCTCTACCGTGAATGCATTTTATCAGCTTTCCATCTAGAAAGAAACTAAATAGATTTTTGATGAAGTCATCGTGCATTTTTTAAGCCACTGGGAAGTCTGAATTAAAAGTTTAGAAGAAATTTATTAATGTGGCTCCATTGCCAAGACGGATTTCTCTTAATGCCATATCTATCAAATAAAAGAAGTAGAGGACTGAGAACGTGAGACAAGAATATCATAGAGTCATAGAATGGTTTGTGTTGGAAGGGACCTTTAAGATCATCTAGTTCCAACCCCCCTTGCTATAGGCAGGGACACCTCCCTCTAGACCAGGTTGCTCACAGCCTCATCCAGCCTGGCCTTGAATGCTTCCAGGGAGGGGGCATCCACAACCTCACTGGGCAGCCTATTCCAGTGTCTCACCACCCTCACAGTAAAGAATTTCTTCCTAATATCTAGTCTAAATCTACCCTCTTCCAGTTTAAAACCATTTCCCCCTGTCCTATTGCTATGTGCCCTTATTAAAAAGTCCCTCCCCGGCTTTCCTGATCTCATTGAAAACTACACTGTTTTAAATTTTAAGTTTCTTATAACTTTATCATATAAAATGATTCAGGTTGGTTTTCTTTTCTTTATGTCAGCTTTGATCTTTCTTCCCATTAAAAAAAAAAAAAAAAGCCTTTTCAGTGTGCTTGAAAAAATATAACTTTTGTTCCTGTACTGAGCTCTTCGGTGATGAGCTCTAGCATCTCCAAACTTCAGAGCATACACATAAAACTTGTCAAGAATATCCTCCAGGAGCCAGACAGTCATATACTGCTTCCATTGGCAAAATAATCTTACTATAAATTGTAATTCAGTCAAATCTCCTAGCCATAAAACTCTCAGTGAAGCACTTCTAGTCTTCAGAAGAAGAATATATCTAACAATTCTATCACGGTTTGTGCTGAGAATGTAATGGCTCTTCCTAGCTAATGAAGAAGTCTGTGGAGTTAGGTGCTAATCTCTTTCCTACTAGCATCCAGGCTTCAGGGAGAAGACAAAATCCTATACAGAGATGAAGAAAAAATAGGAATAGGAAAATCATGAGATAGTAGGTGAAGGTAGTGACAAAAGGTAGAGCAATCACATACAAAAAGCCTCTAAATCATTTGAGCACATCACCTACAACCCATGCAATAAACTCTAGCTTTCCTGAAAGGAATCTCTGTTTAGGAAACTGGCATAGTGACTTGTAGACACTTCCATATATGTTTGCTTTAGCTTGTCAATTCCTTTCTGTCTCTGTCTCTCTACAATCCCAAATCCTTTAGTAAAGTGTTTTGGTGTCATTTTAGTGATTTGGTTTTTAGTATGGTAAGTAGTTATCTGTAACACATATACATAAATTGCTTTCACAGCTGTGATAACGCTTCTTTGTACTGCTGATAAATATATCTCAGGATCAGTGTCTTGTATATGTATACATATACATTTCTTTTGTATATGTATATGTACATATAGGTACTCATACACATAAATATTCTCATAGTTCAAACATTTATACAGATTTGGACACATATTGCTCTTCTAATATAGGCCACAAAGTACACAAAGTATGGCAGTTGCATGTCAGATGACTTTTGGCATCTTTGTGAATATGACTACAGAAATGTATTGCCATCACCATATAGTAATAGAATATGAGCTGTCCTGTGGGAAGAAACAGAAGTTGTGCCCTTAATAATTTGTATGAAGCACCTCCATTGTATTCACTGCTAAGGGAGAGAGGAGGAAAAGTGAATTGTTGCCTTATTTGTGTCACCAACTATTACCAACTATGATGTTTCAGCAAGTTGTTTAAGCTATTTTCATACTAGTGTTAAGCACAGCAAACTAATCTATAAAGGCACCTCATCACAGCTACACTGATTTGGGCATTCACATTAGTTTGGGTGTCCTAACACTCCGAAGCACCACTAATATCCCCACACAATTTGTGGCCATCAAAGAAAATCTGCATTTCATGAGGAGTCTTCATTCTACCAAAACTAATCTAGTTTGATCTGATCCTACTTATTCTAAATCTTTTTAATCTGTTGCTTGCAAATTTGGTACCCTTTTCATTCAGATTTAAATAAATAAATACATAAATACATAAATAAATAAATAAAAGTAATTAAGGTTATCGAGAACTGTTCTTCAATGCAATGCCAAGGTGCAGTGAGGGTCAGTGCCACCTGGGGAAATGGGGAAATAGTGGAAGCTGAGAACAATAGGTCTCAGCAGCTGTGGGACCATACTAGCCCCACAGAGCTGGGGTAGCTTCATCTGGGTTTGCTGCTCAATGGGTCAGGCCATGGTGGTGGGGCAGGTCCAAAGTTGATCTGGAGAGCTGAGGGCAGTATGAGTGTGACACAGCCCTGGGATACCTGGGTAGGGCCACAATAAAAAGATGGGTCTGAGGTCAGCCCACAGGTCAGGGATCAGGTCAACAGGGTCTGTGGCTGGGCACAGGCATGGCTGTGGCTGAGCTGGAGGCTGGCCCTACTGCATAGCTGCAGTAGAAGTGAAGGCCTGGGGTGACACAAAATGCAGCTCCAGGGCCAAGGGCAGGGGTTGGGCTGAGTCACTTCTCAGGGCCAGGAGCACACTCAGAGAGGGTTCTGACAGAAAGTTCATGAAATTAAAGCTTTGTATTAAAAATAATGAGTCTTAAGACTTAACATTTTTAATGGGAGTTGCTGCAACTATTGCTAATTAGGCCTGGCTCTCGTTACCCACAAGGTTTTGATGTTGTTGGTCCATTTAAAACAGTGCCCTTGAGGAAGAACAGGATGTTCTACCTAGGTGTAGACCAACCTGATGAAATCAACCAGGGAATGTGTATCGCTAAAGCTCTTTCATAAATTCAATACCTCTTGTATTTGGGTTTCTAAGAAACAGAGAATGTGAATATATTTTCCATTTTAGTATGGGGGGAAATTAATGACGACACCCACAGATAGATTGCAATAGCTAGAGCCCAGCACAGCAAGCCCTCCTGCTGAGAGAGCACTTGAATTCAGGGTCACATGCTTTGGGCTCCTGGAGTTGCTGTCATGCTTTGAGCAGGGCTGCAAAGGCAAAGCTCTACTTCTTGTATCAGCTCACAACCAAAGGAAATTGTGTCCTCTGAAAAAAGCATGCAGACCCTCCCTTCAAAGCCTAAATCTAACCTCATGAATTCACAGTAGATAGAGTTACAACACATACCAATGAAAACTGTCTGCCTAATCCAGGCTCTTCTTGTAATTTCCCTGAAAAGCCTATTTAGATTAGCTTTTTCACTCTAGAGGAGAGCTACCTCCCATTCTGGGTTCTGTAGGAACTGAAGAGACACATCTGCCAGAATGAATAAGCAAAAGTTAATCAGCAAGCTTTTGTGATTGCCTAAAGGAACCTCTCATGCAATAAGAGGGATTGACACATTTTGTCTGATGAATTATCAACATCTACTACTGTCTCTACCTTCCAGATATTTGGGTTAATTTGATTGTCTTTACAGAAATGTTGGGCAAATATAAAGGGTTTTGCAACCCCAAATCTTTTCAGGGAGCAGGAATAAAACCTAGCAAAATTTATTCAATAGTTACATTTGTACGTCTCTTGTGAAGGCCACCTTTCTGACCACACCCCTCACCCCTTTTTTCTCCCAGTCAGGTGTGCTATCTCACAACATTTCTTTTGCATGGTTTACTTGTTAGAACATGTCCAGATGCTCAGATGCTGTAATACTGACAGAGACCCTTTAAAATCCACAGCAGTAGCTCCTGCCTAAAGCCAGCTCTGGAACCAGACAGCACTAAAAGGCAGCTTTAAAGCCAGTTAGCCTTCCACAAGCCCTCTCAGATTTATTGGAAAACTGGAGACTGTAGCCCCTGTTAGCATTTCTGAGCTGACAACAGTGTGACCTCCAGCAGTTCCCAAGGCTCCTGTGCATAGCCTGAGAGCTCAGAAAGTAGTATTATGTCCATACCAGGCAAAGAAGGAAGCCTACTGCAGTTCTTAAATAAATCTGTACCTGAAGCAGATTTATAAACTGAGCTTATAAAATACACTTAGGAAACAAACACATCTTTTCAGGTCTTCATTTCTGAAAAGCACCATGCCAAAGGAACTTTGGATGGGTACAAAACATGGACAACAACTAAAAGTAGAGATTACATTATTTTACCTTATTTCACATCAATTTGTACAATGTACAGTTTGCGTACATCTGCTCCCTTCTGAACCGGGCTATAATTGTTAAGTGTATTATAGTAAATGGTTACAAATCAGCAGAAAGCAAATGCTGACCAATCCAGCCATGAGAGTCTTGAAAGCTGTGCTTCGTATGTACCATCTGTGTGTGGGTTATTCAGCTCTGCAGTATTTAACCCTTAACAGCTACCCCTCTCCTTCAGTTGATCATACTCCAGGGAAATGCATAAGAAATAAACCATACATACAATCAAACAGAGTTGCAATTACATGAGACCTGAGAAAAGATACTCTGAAGGATTCGGATGAAATATCTTGTGGGATAACCAACCATCATCTGAAAACTTGCAAAAGACACTGGGAAAATCTGCTAACTTCAAGTTAGGACACATTTTTTCTAAATAGTCACCATTGTAGTAGCTTGCCGGAAGAAAAGAAGGCAGGACAGGATTTCTTTTTCTAAATCTCAGGTATTAAGTACATGTTATCACACCAAACACACATTGTAGATTTTTTTTTTTTTTTTTTTTTTTCAAAATGGATGGACAAAGACCACATCAAGCAATTCAGCAGAGAAGACTGAATGCTATGAAAAAGATCTCTGTAATTCAACGATTTTCACTCTGCAACCGTTCACACACAAGACAAACTTTGTTAATGTTCATTTCCTTTGTTTTTAACATACTCCATGGATATCAAAGTCAGGGTGAAGTGGTATAAAGATTAGTTGGTGACAAAATATTCACATTCAACATGCTTTTTGACAAGTATTAGATTTTACAATCAAATAGCACAATATTTTTTTGCAATAAATCATTTTTATATCTAACTTAACTGAAAATGAAAATGAATCTATGGCATCAAATATTAACAATGAAAAAACATACTGAAATAAATGCCAAATGCACACATAGAGTTTAGAGTTGAAACTTATCACAGAAAGTTTGCATACTTCTCAAAAACAACTGAGGAAAGTGGGATATGCTTTGATAACCCTGTAAGAAGAAAAAGAGTTAATGTTCAAATTATTCAGAATGTATTATTCACTTGGGTTTAATTTCAAGCCACACAGCCTGGCCAATATACTAGACCTGAAATCTTTAAGAAACTATTTTAAACATATTTTATAGCTGCAGTCAAATTAACAATAATTTTGAGAAAGCAAGTATTTTTGCATTTGATCATACTGCATACACCAACTTTTTTCAAGGTTTATCCAAGCAATCACTGCTGACAATGAATAGGAAGTTTCACTGAGAACCTTTCAAATGATGCTGCATACCATCTAGCAGCTGCTGCACCAGTAATGCCATAAAATAAATACCAGCATCTTTCCTAGTGATCTTCTTTCATGGATTTGAAAGCGTTCAGCAGTTAAAGACAAGCACTGGCCCCTGTTCAAATTTGCCCCCAGTTCATGTGCATATACACTTCAGAGGTGGCTTATCTTGTCATTGCAGGAGACAGAGCGAACAGCAGGTGGAGGGAGCCAGCACTGCAAGTGACCAGGCTCTTGAATTCTGCCTAGCAATTTCAGGCATCGATGTGAGCTGAGTGCTTGAGCCATGCTTGCCCAGCTTGACTATTGGAGCGCTGACTGGGAAAAGCATGTGAAGCACAAAGCCTGCCTGTTTTTTCCCAGCTATGCGAGGAAATTATGGATCTTTCCCTGTGAACTCTGCCTATCACATATCCCTGCACCATCACAGTTACTGCAATGCTAATAACACAAAACTGTTGATTCCAGTAATAAAGATTGTTAATTTTACCTCTTGAGTTCTGCTAATTTAAAAACCAGGGGGGACAGGTGCCAGTGATTTCAAAGTAAATTGGTCAAAGCAGAATGCATCAGTAGTAGCAAGAATTAGCCATCTAATTTGACTCTCATTTTCCTCCCAGACAGTTCTAGAGCAATATTGTTATTGATATTGTTATTAAATCTTACTCTTCATTTCAATATTTGTTTGATAAGCCACTGTATCTTTTTAAAACATGATTACCAATTTATGGTAGTTTATTCACCCAAATAGTCTGCCACCCTCTTCCTTGTAAAGTTATTCTCCTTAGCCTCTTGTACAGCAAGCCAGCACATAGAGGCTGATTGTCATATTCCAGTATAATAGCCTGTCCGGTATGTTTGCATTTGTTTCCTTAGATTGATCAGGACCTGTCTCAGCTGTATCCTACCTGCTCAGTGGAGAAGGTCTCTTAATTATCCACTTCATCTTTTGTCAGAGGCAACTCTTCCTTTTCCATTCCATCCTTGTGGTTTAGTTTTCCTGAAGGTTATAGCATTCTCCAGAGACTTAGTCAGACAGTAGTGATGAATGCTGGTCTTAGGAAATTAGGTCAGATATCTGTAGCTTTCAGGATTAGCATCACAGATACCACCACGTGAGTTCATGCATAGGTACATAGCAGCTGATAATCTGCAAATCCGTATTGGGTTTCCTGATATTAATATTCTCTTCTTGTTCCCTAGTGTCCCAAGAATGCTGGTCCACGTTCAATCCTCCTCTGAACCTCTGTGCCCTTGAGCAACTTGATAACCAGGGAGGCGGACAGAAAGCACATCCCCAGGAATTTCCTCATGTTTCTGGAGGATGAGGGATGGCAACTGCCTGTGAGGGCTCAGTCTCATTCTGAAACTGTCCTGAATTCAGAAGGTCAATCACAGGATACATGACACACTTAAGGAAGAACTTGCCCAAGGGTTATGTGACAAGTCCCTCTATGGAAGAAATTGTGCTCAGAAAGACCTCACTAATGCGATGTATAAAACCAGTCTGTGGGCAGAAGAAAACAACCTGGGGGATCTAGCAGTCTTTTCCTGTACCAACTTTTTAAAAAAATGGTGTGTGAGCACAAATCTACCATTAAACCCAATTAGCAGAACAATTCACTGTCTGAATGACTGCAACAATCTTCTTTGTTCCACATAAGGCCTTTCTGACAGATAGCCCTGTCCAGAGCCTAACCACTTGCATATCCTTTTAAAACTCCATTCTTACTTGCCCAAACATCCATAACAATGTATTTAGGTTTCCATAGCATTTTCATTAAGCTTGCTGTTGTCCAAGCACAATATCTACTAACAGCTAATCTAATTTCTGTTGCTCTGAGTAAATAATTTTTTCTACTATCTTTGCCTCCTGGCTCATTCCCTATCTGGCTAGCAAGAAAATTAGCAGGTAAATAAATGGAAGCCCCGTGGCTTTTATATCGATGGATGAGCCTTTGCTCTTGTTCCTAAATGAATCTCACCTACAATTTGTGTGCATGTCTGAATTGGGTCTGTAAACTATAAGGAATGGCCCCTCAGATTTCTAGGTTGTGGTTCATGAATTTGCCGGATGAGATCAACTGAAGAATGAGACAGCAAAATGCTCTCAAGATGTATACAAACCATACACAAAATAGGTAACTTAAACAGCAGCATCGTCAAAACTTTTCTTATCAAAGTGCATATACAGTTAGAGACAGGGACTCCCAAACAACTAAGGATGAGGGATAAAACAAGAAAGATGAATCAGTATGAGAGATTGGGGTTCCAGGTTCATTTTTTTTCTGACAATAAAGCTAGTTTAAGAGGTCATCTACTGTTATTATCTCAACCTGCTTGGTCCTTCCTTTTCACAGCAATTCATAAATACTTGGGTCACTCCAAAATTAATGGCTCCTATTTATTTCCATGGAAACTACCACAGATATAAAGAACAAAATAACACTATTTGATAAAGCACATTCTCAACTACAAAACACTATTTTTCAACACAGGCACCACCATTAGCTATGCATTTTCACCAGCGATGAACAGGAGCCTTTATGCCACACTCGTAAAAACTTGCACCAGAGGAAGTGATCCACTGTTGCTGTCATCACTGCTGAAATGCATCACCCATCATCTTACAGTACTCACATCCACATTTTGGTCTCCATATGTGTTCAGCAAGTGTCAGTGAATGTCAGTGGGTGCCATTGTTTCCACATGTAGGAATTCAGTGCCACTCCTTTGCTTCATACACATTTCCATGTCAGATGTCATTCTGTCAGACTGCCCCTCTGCTGCCATCTGTCACATGGCAAGAAAATGTAACAGAATATTTGTGGGAACGTTCAGCCTCTACTGCCATGCCACCAACAACTGTCTTTGTGGAAAACTGGAGCAGCCCTTGTACTGCATTAGTTCTGGTACACAACTTCTGGTATAAATTTATCAGTTGCATCATGGAAATGGCTAGGATGGAAAAACAAACAAACAAAAACTCCAACCACTTGTTCTCTTATGCGTAGCCATATAGATCTTCACTTGTCATTTACCTGAAGAGAGGTTAGTTGGTCAAATTTTAAGTCCCTGTCAGCCAGGTTATTTCTGGTGTTCAGCTGAAAAGAGAGAACTTCAGGGCAATGACCAAACTCTACCATGTTTACCTCTGCTAAATAGTTTCATCAACTTGACTGCTATTCTCTTCACTAAAAACATGGAAGGAGGAGCATTAAGATGAAGCTGGCAAAATCAAAATTAAAAATATCGTCTGAGTTATGAATATCTGGCTATGGGCATGATATTCCAGCAACATATGAAAAGGACAGCAAACAAAGATTTGTTCAATTCAGTAACTCTTAAATTACATGAACCATTTACTCCAGTTTGGCTAACCGTAGAGAGACAAGGGACTATTCTAAGAAAAGAGAGGAACGATGCTCAGCATGTACTCAGCAAACATATACTATCCTAGTATACATTAACTGATTATTTGCCTTTCAAATATATAAATAATTTTTTCAGACACCATGTTTGTTTATATCAAACATACAAGTGTTGTGCATTGGTTATACCAAATCTTCCTTGCTTTTCATGACAGCACACTATTAAAGAACTCTGAAGGTAACCTTCATCTCCAACTTATTTTTGACTTCTTTTTATTCACGAATACCCTTACTATTACTTGTGACAACATTTGATCTGAGGAAAAAAATTGAGTAGGCCATTCTTCCTTCTCTTCCTTCTTCCAAACAAGAAACCAAATGGTGAGTTATGCAGGTGAAGGCTTTACCTGAAAACTTCAACACCATGAAAACAATGATCACAGTTAGCATGGCTGTGAGGTATGTTATTCAAATACCAAGGCTGGAACGAAGAGTCTGTTTTTTTCTTAAAAGGGACTCCTTTGTTGTTAGACTTAGAAAATCTTAAACAAGGGATAAGCCCATGACTTCAAAATGGGTTAAGTGAAAAACAGAATATTTGTCAAAAGACAGAATATTTGTCAAATAAAGTCAAAAGACTTTATGAAGCATAAGGAGGGCACTACGAAGCACTTTGATCTCTTGCTCCTCTTGTTTTTATGTTGGAAGTGGACTTCTTTATAGGCCTGGAAGTCAAAATAACATATTTCCCAAATGTTCTACTTGTACAAACATTTTTGAGGATGAATAAATAATTGAAAGAAAACACATTATGTGAAATGTTGGTCATATTGAAACTATAGGAAAAAATGTCCATAGATTTGAATCAGACTTTTACTCTCTTTTTATGCATTTAGCTTGGCATTCAGTTCATCCTCCCTCTTCTCCTTCTACTGGCTGGACCCATACACTATTATACTTTGGATGGAGGTGTCTGCTATTAGCTTCATTCTTAATTGCTTTGAAGCTGAATTATCTGAGGCTGTTTCAGATGATTATAACATTTTTTTCAAGCTTTTTCTTTGAAAGAGCCTTTATCAGGTCTCTTATTTATTTTTCTGCATTCCAGCAGAGAGTAATACAAAACTGAACAAGGACATAAACTCATGTAACAGTATCATCTTTTTTGGGGTGCTTTTACAGTTTCCATTATTTTAAGGATCATGCCTAGCACTTTAGATGTTTGTTGATCACCTCCAACATACCCTATAACAATCACATCCTTGGTATACTTCATCATTTTTTCTTACTGGGACACTATTTCCTTCTAATGTTGTAGCAGCATCATCACCCTCCTTCCTCCTTCCCACACAGACCAAAATTTCCCATCCCAGCATAGTGCAGGTAGAGATCTCTGCCCCTGCTTTCCTTCCTTCTTTTACGTGCCATCGCCTTCCTCTCCCTCCACATTTTTCTAGACACGAGACCATTAACCAGTCTTACAGTTACAGGAAGATGTGTGGCAGAACCCTTAGCTGCGTGACCATGCCTATTGCTCCCATTTCTTCTCTCTCCTTGCATCAAAAGTGATGCAAAGACTTGGTGAAAAAATACAGACAAGCACTGCATATTGCAGCAGCAGCTACCTGAGAATGAGCAGTCTGCATTGCCTTGGATAAATGCAAGGTTGCAGCACCCAGGTAACAAATTAAGACAGAATCTGAAATACTAAAGTACAAATTATTTGACAGCATTTTTATGTGCATTTTAAAATGGTATTACATTCATGATGAGTAGGTAAGAAAAAATGTAAGGAGATTTATGTAGTCAGTGTATTCTCCAGGTCCAGCCCTTGGCAGATACATGCTGTGATTGTATGTATTTAAACAGTCAGTGCATCCTATTCCATGTTTCAGAAGCCAGGGAAAATGGTGGTAAAATGCAATGTCTGAACAATATCATGTTTTTTAAGGCTGATGAAAACGTGAACCATATCATGTTAATCCTAGCATCATGGTATTATGATTTTTGTTATCGGTATTCCACATCATAACATCATGTAATGCACTGGGAGTTAAAGAGTTAATGTTCCAGTTCTGTGGATTGTGGATAGTTCCAGGTGCATGTCCCAGAAGAGAAGAAGAACTGCATCTCCCAGAGGACTGTTCTCTGTTCTGTTTCCGTTTTCTGTTCAGAGGGAAAGATAAAAACTGTATGCAGATCACGAGACGTCCCTTTTTGATCTTCCAACTTGTCCTGGCAGCGTCTCTCTCCCTAGCTGTCTCACTGACAGCATTAGAGTAAGGCCTTCAGTTTTTTTGGACACCCTCTCTCATTTTATTTATTAGCTTCAATTTTAATTATATTGTATTATATTGTGTTATCTTGCATTCCAGTATCTTATTTAGTAACTTAGCTTGTTTCTCCTCAGATGGTTGCCACTGTTTTGTTTTTAGGACCATCTCCCTACTCTTTCCCCTTTTCCCCCCTCCCCTTTCCTGGGGCGTGGGTCTGTGGGTCCTGCCACCTCATTAGTCACGGAACCAGGCCGAACCAGGCCGTAAACCGTTGACGCCTAGTTAATTTAAAAACATAAAAATGCCACAGTCCTTACACCGAAATTTTTATGATATACACCGAAAACTGAAAAACAGAAAAGAGGAATAGAACAAAATTACAGATTATGTTAAATTGCTTCTAAGATTCAAGTTAATTCAGCCATCTCCAGCTTCACAAAGTGTTTTCAATGAGTTGTTATACAGGGGGACGAGTATGGCAAAAAATAAGGGAAGGGAGAGTGAGGGAAGTTGGGAGCAGTGGATGAGCAGGTACAGGAGTTCTATCAGGCAGTCAGACATCAGAGAAGATAGGCAGTACTGGGAGAGTGCTCCAGAAAGAAGTATTTTGTGCAGCTGTTTGATCACACAGAGTCTCTGGTAGGCTCCAGCTGCATTTTATTACATGAAAAATCTACCTGCTGGTGCAGCACTGAAGAAGAATATTTTTCTTTTGTTGTCTTTATTCTTAATGTTAGAATATTCTACAAGCATCACTTGCATTTAAAAAAATGAAATTTCTAGTTGCATTGACCACTGAATGAGATCTCTTCTTTCTTAGGTAATTTTCTTCATACTGCTGACCTTGGTGATTCTCTTTTACATTAAAAGAATATGAAATCAATGTAGAGCCGGCATACACAGTAGCTGCTTACCCTAAACATTGTTTCCAAATTGTGGTGTGGTGTGGTGAAGGGAAGATGAATGAAATAATTACCCAGAACATGCAATCAGCCTGAGATTCGTGCCACAAAATACCATGTAGGTCAAGAATCCAGAAGGACTCAAAAAATGTCTTGGATGTGTATAGAGAGTAAGTACATCCAAAATAAGCATTTCTTAAAGCCCACAGGAATTCATGGAGGGAGTTAGGCTTCGAGGCATATATCAACATCTATCTAACATGGGTCAAGAAGAACATTTCTGTGGCCAGTTCATTCTGTAATGTTTTCTGAAGCAGCTGATAGAGGTCCTTGTCAGAGACAGAAAGCTGAACTAGAAGCTGTTGCTTCAATTGTATGCGCCACTCTCACATTTCTTGCTGCAAAGGACAGATCTGTTTTCAGCTATCTCAAAACCCAAAGTAAACATTTCTGATGGTATGGAACCTAGGAAAACTATTTCTAAATGGCTACTTGGTAAATGTCAGCATTTCTCTTTGCAAATTGACTGTTTTCTTTGTTTTCCCTTGTTGTATCTCACGAAAAAAATTATCCTAAAATACATCAGATGTTTACCATGTAAGCAATTTCATTGCTGACAGAGGAATGTTATATGATGACAGGTTATTTGAAATGGTCAGAGGGACTTGTGTGGTAAGTGAGATCATGAGGCATTCTCTGCATTAGGATTGAACATAGTCTATCCAAATATTGATGGAAGGCAAAACCATAACCTCTTCTACCACCTGACATCATCAGGGTCTAAATTTTGGTGTACAAAATATACAGACTCCTTGTTATTACTAACAATAATTTAGCTGATAATTAAGCTGGTTATAAATGGTTTAAGAATGGCATAATTTTGGTAGTATCCTCTTCTTTTGTTTTCTTCTGCAATTTCTGGCAAATTCTCCTGGGATGCAACTAAGTCTTGTGCAGCCTACTGTAGCCACGAGAAATCTTTGTTTCTGCTTATACTTTCTTCTCCAGCACAGAGCCCATCCAGAGCTTTGTGAGGAGAGGTGACAAAGGCAGTTTCAGTACTCAGCCACAGCAACTGATTTTTCAACACTTTTTGCAGAGGCAGAGTGTTCCTTTGAAATTAAGAAAATCTTCAACTTCGGCTGCTTCTGTTTGTTTTGCTATCAAAGGAAACAGTATCTTTGTTTCAGTATCTTTGTTTTATTTCTCAAAAAAAATAATGTACCCATGATATGTACAGATGGCCAACTGACAGGGAAAATACCTCAAAATGACAAAAAAATTTTAAAAATTAAACCTGTGATCAATGCTATATTTTCAAGATACCAATTGTGCTAAGGAAGAAAAAAATATAATGCTATAGAGTCTGTCTTAAAGAAATTGAGTTAATATGAGCATCCTGTGAACTCTAAAAAGCAGCTCACTTGCATCTGGATATTCTGGCTTAATTGGAATAACACATGTCAAGAGTCCCATGAGTAAATGTTAACATCCCACGTTCATGACTTTCATAGATACACCAAAAAGAAAGAAATAATTAAATTTTGCACTCCAAAATACTGTAGTTTTATTTCAAAGAACAGATTCTCTCTTTCTCGGTCTCAATTATTCTCTCTGTGTTTTTTTTTTTTTTAAGACATTAGATTTAAAATGATCATTGTTGTGTTTTTGGAAACAAACGTTCAAAAGTTGTTCAAATTCTGAGAGATCTGAAGTCAGGCACTATCTGTAGAACAGTGACATTTAGGATTGACTATCGTAAGTTTAGACTCAGTGGTTTAAACTCAGCACACATTACGTTCCATTCCATTAGTTCCACTAATCTCACTGGACCGATGCTTTCAATAATTTAGCCCTTTATCCCTTCTGATGGACCAAGAGGTGTCAGAAAAAGCATTAATTTAATCCACCTCCATGGATGAGTCTCTTCTCGATCATGATCTCACATACATAGCACATAAGATCTCTACATACTATCATATAGTGAACTTCATTGATAACAGGCACTATTGGCCACTCTGCCTGTGCTTTCCTTTTCTTCATCATGTTTCAAGATTAGGAAGTTAACTGAGCATCTGAACAGGAAGTATGCATTTCACTGTCTATGTGGTGTGCTCCAAAAGTAATGCCTCCTATTTATTTCCATGGAAACTACTACAGATACAAAGAACAAAATAACACTATTTGAGAGAGCACCTTCTTGACTACAAAACACTATTTTTCAACATAGGCACCACCATTAGCTATGCATTTTCACCAGCAATGAACAAAAGCCTACATGCCGTGCTTGTAAAAATCTGCACTGCAGCCACTGCTGAAAAACATCACCATCATGACTGTGCTCATATCCACATTTTGGTCTCCATATGTGTTCAGCAAGTGTCAATGAATGTCAGTGGGTGCCATTGTTTCCACATGTAGGAATTCAGTGAAAACACCCCTTTGCTTCATACACACTTCCATGTCAGACTTCCTCTGACATCGTGGGCCAACATACTGAAACGGGAGGCACTACTTTCAGAGTAGCCTCGTACATCCAAGACTCATATGGATCATTAAAGCATACAAATAATACTGGGCTTTTCAAAGAACAACAGAAGGCCAAAGCACGGTCTTTGTTTTAGCATCTACATTTAATCACTTCTACCTGTTATAGAGCTGCTGTCATTGTTACAGTATCTGTAGGCAAATGGAAAATAAATGTATTTGATTAACACATTGGGAATCATAAAAGAATGGTTTCAATTCATATTTTTAAGCCAAAGCTAATAGTACAATCTATTTAGATTCCCTGACATCTCCCATTTAATGGCCCTTTTCAGGACCTTGTAGCTTTGCCAAACTTCGGTCATTTGGTATAAAATTTTCCATCTGAGGTGTCTCCATCGGGCCAGTTTTGATTATTTTTTTGTTTGTTTTGGCAATATTACAGTAAAAATAGTTCAGCTGCTTTCAAGCAAAAGGCTATGGAAAAGTAAGTTCCATCTACATGAACTAACTGCAGTAACCTTAAACTGAGTGTTTCAAGTTTCAGATTAAAACCTGGGATGGAGGGTAGGAGGAAGGATTAAGCCCCCTTTGTATTAAGGGTGTGCTTTTTGCCATCCCTCTGAAACCTGACCCTAGTTGACTGAGTTACATGCTGTTGAGAAGGGTGGGCAAGGAAGTCCACACATGTTCAAGAGATTGAAGTTTTAGCAGTTTAAGAGGCTTCCCTTTCTCTTACTCTCTTTCCTGACCTCCTGAATATCCTGTGCAGATACAGGATGTGTCCTTTGAAGACTTTATACTATTATGTAAACTGAAGAGATCAGTGGTATAGGACTGTGTCTTCCCCTCCAAGTCCTCCTTAAGGTATAGAAATTTGATGTTGCCTTATCCATTTAGAATATTTCTCCATCTTGTGCCCTATTTCTGGATGTTTCTGGGCTTTCTTTTTAACAAAGTTGCCTTGCTCCCCATATTTGCACAGATACAGAACATTCCAGGTAAAATTCATGCTTCTTGGGCTACATGAAAAGAGTTGACCAGCAGGACGAGGCAGGTGATTGTCCTCCTCTGCTCTGCCCTTGTGAAGCCCCACCTGCAGTACTGCATCCAGGCGCAGGGCCTCCAGAACAAGAAGGATGTAGAGCTGTTGGAGCAGGTCCAGATGAGGCCATGAAGATGATCAGAGGGCTGGAGCACCTCTCCTATGAAGATAGATTGAATTTGCTGGGTTTCTTCAGCCTGGAGAAGGCTCTGGGAAGACCTCATTGTGGCCTTCCAAATACTTTAGAAGAGCTTCTAATCAGGAAGGAGACAGATTTTTTTACATGGTCTGATAAGTGATAAGAAAAAGAAGAATAATTTTAAACTAAAATAAAAGAGATTTAGATTAATTGGAAATTTTTCACTGAGAGCGATGAGGCATAGACTTCCCAGAGAGGTTGTGGATGCCCCATCCCTGGAAGCAATCAAGGCCAGGTTGGAAGGGGCCCTGGGCAGCTTGATCTGGTGGGTGGCATCTCCGCCCTAATTAAAGGATCAAAACTAGGTGATCTTTAATGTCCTTTCCAACACAAACCATTCTATGATTCTATTATTCTTCCCCACTGATTTTGTCTCTTTTGGTTTTGTGCAGAGCAAAACATCTAGGTCAAATAATTTTCTTCCTCACCTTGTCCTCTCCCTAGTACTACCACCAGTGTCCTAGTGGATGAACTGCTACTCTGTAGAGAGCTGAAATACTGAAGAAAAGGATCAAACACAACGAAACCAAATATTTTCAGTTGGAACTAGATTATTGTATCTTAAGCATAGCTGTTAAAAAATATTTTATCTTCTACAGACAGATGTGATGAAACTTATGGCAGAGTTTCAAATATTGTAAAAATTCAAATGAAAAACAGATCTATTCCAATTTCAGGGTAATACTTCATAGGAGCTGAAGTCTGCATGCCTCATATTTTGAGCTTTTTTTTTGTTTATTTTTCTTTTGTTTTTTCTTGTTTTCATTTTTTCTTAATGGGGTAGGTTCACATCTTGGGCCAGACAGTTCTCCCTTCATGTCTCACTGTGTCTCCTTCTGGAAATGTCAAAAAATCAGATGTTAAAAAAGGAATATTCTTTGTAAGTAAAGATATGAATAACCTATTTCAATAAACTGAATTTGTTTATTAAATTGAGATTTCTTTTCTAAATGTGCTTCAGATAAGACAACTGGATGACAAGAAAAAGCAAACAGTGAGCTAGTTATACAATCTTGTGGTCACCAAAGGTTGAGAAGAGATGGCATTTGGTGTAGTGGTAGGTGACTGGCAAAGAGCAGGAAAAGTTTCAGGTTCACTCATGAGAAAAAGTAGAATGCTGACCAGAAACAGCTATTTTTTAGCTGGAAGTCTTCACAATAATGTGCACAATGGGAGAAAACTGCATGAAAGATAAATGATTTAGGGAAAAAAAAATGAAGCATTAGATTAAGATAAATTGATGTTACGGAAAACTAATGGCCAATAGAGTGTTTAGATGATCTACATTTTAACAGAATGAGAATGATTTTTGTATTTTATACAGGAAAGATTAAAAATAATAAACCCCTTAAATTTCTAATAAAAAAAATTGCTCATAGCAGCAATTCAGCTCTTCTAGGAAAAGTAAAAAAAAAGAGCTATCAAATTTAGTCATAAGTTAACGCCATTGGTTGTGCATTCTGTATGCTTTGGTGTCTGTGCTGTTCAGAAGAACAACAGTGAACCAACAGATAACAGGGAAAAAATTTCTTCAACTACAAAAAGGAGAGAGAAGGTTTCTGAAAACAAACAACTAAACAAAAACCCACATGAACTGCAGCTAACAGGAAACGTGAAGCACTGAAGCAGATGACCTACCTGAAGCATGCCAAAAATCAATCTGATGCCAATGTCCCACCGGTGCAGTGAAATAGTTTGTTGACTGCTGAGCTAGAAAGGAGTTAACGGAGCCTGTGGGCACCAACATTAAAGCACCTCATGCTTATCTTGCCCAGGGAGGTCAGGGAGATGATGGGAAAGTTAAGATCAGAACGGAGTCTTCCTGAAATGCAGTGCCTCTTCACCACTGCCAGGCTGCGATCTTGCCTCATTGTCAGCCTGGTGAATGCCTCCTGCTCCACCATTATGAGGAACTCAGGATGGATGGACTGCAAGATGGACAATTTGCCAAAATGGGTCATTTGCCAGAGCAGGGGCTGTGGCTGCCTCAGATCCATCCTGGCACTAGTTGAACGCACCACCTCCAAGTTAGTTTAAACAGATCTGTTGTTTCTGTTCTCAGAGACATTCCACATTCCGACACTTTCTGGAATAAAAGCCTTACATTCTGTAAGCCAGCACAGTGGGAATTAATTTTATGTTGTTATGATGATTTACTCCAACTGATATGGGGTCCAAGATAGATCTGAAAATTCAGACAGATTTGAGATGCAGGAAACAGGTTTCAAGCAGAGTCTGGAGGAACTGCATGCAATTTAGAGGAGAATCACTGCAGAAGAGGAAGGCTTTAAGTCTATCAATTTTTCTGGCATTTTTCATAAGCATTAAATTAACAGAAACAATCAGTAAAAGCCTTGTTTCTGACGTGGTACGTGAGTGATACAAACCTGACTGATCAAAGTCCAGAAATGTATCAGAAGATTAATATAGGAAAGAAAGCGGAAACAAGAATCAAGACTCTCTAAACCCTTAAACTCTAATTCTCTTTGTTTTAGGGTTGTGGATAAGGGCTTAGTCATACGATTAATTATACACAGGAACGGCAATTCCTTTCAAGCCCCGCTCCGAGAGGTCACAAATCCTGTCACATTTCTGTGCATACGCTTTTACTGGCTGCCCTGATGCCTGTGCCACCTCGAGCACCAGGAAGCACACGGGGCTTCCTTTCCATCTGGCTGCTGAACAGGAAACGCTGGAAACTTCGATCGCCATGAGCACGGGGCCAAGAGCAGTGGTGGAAGAGCACAGCAGGAACTGACACATGCTCCGACACTGCAGCTACTTCCAAACTGCAGGTCATCAAGACTGTGAATGTGCTCTCCCAGCCTACTTGAAAGGGTACATTCTTGAAAAATTAGAAATGTTGACCTCAGGTACAAATAGTGGAAATGGGACTAATTAGTTTGGAAATCTAGCTTGAGAAAAATCACTTGCTCACCTTATCCAGATACTAGCTATGTCAAGACCAGACTTGCTCTAGACTATGTGCTTCCTGTCTCTTTTGTTTGGCAGCATTTTTTGATGTTAGTACAGATTGCATTTTCATTGTGTAGGCATTCCAAGTTACACACAAAGTTTGATTCTGCTTTCTTGCCACATCAATACAACGGAGGGATTTATCATCAAGGCACAAAATAAATAGGGCTCACTAGCACACATGTATGTAACACATTCAAGTTCAGAGAAAACTAGCAAGGATACTGTGATATGGAATATTTCAGGGTTCTAAAACAAAATGACATTGAAACAAGCTTCCATTTTTCTTACAATTGGCATTAAATGGATCTGTAAGTACAAACATAAATACAAAACCAAACCAAACTAAACGCTACCACTAACACCAACAAAACCTAACACTGATTAAACAAAGTCAAAGATTAGTGCACAGAGTAATTAAGGTTGGAAGGGACCTCTAGACATTGTGTAGTCCAAATGTACTAGAAAAAGAACAGGAATCTAGAGTGGGTTACTCAGAGTTTGAGTATCTCCAAAGATGGAGACTCTGTAACCTCTGGGCAAACTACTTGGCCATTCTCACTGTACAGAAATATTTTTCCTTATGTTTAAATGGAATTTTTTGTATTTCAGTTTGTGACTATCACCACTTTACATTCACTGGGTACAACTGAGGTAATAATAATAAATAATGTTAATGCAAATGCATGAAATATTTAGATAAAAAGAGATAAATAAACAGACACTGGCTCAAACAAAATGGAAGATATTATAGAAAATGATATTTATGACACTCCTTCTCAGATAAAGACCAGCAGAAACTATTGAACCATACAATCCTATATATTGCAGGCTAGGAATTATCATCTGGGAACTCCTTTACTGAGTCTTTTAATTCTGTTTTGTTCCGTGGGTTGTTTTAATTTCAGTCTTCATGTTTGCTGCTGAGATCATACAAAGTCTACTGTGCCTTTAACTAGCTGGTCTCTAGCTTCATGTAGACTGAGGAACATGTGGCTGTCCATACTCCTCCTTCCATCTCCTACCTACATTTTGGGTATCTAATGAAGCAATCTTTGTAAAGGAGGCACTTAATTTTCTCTACAGTCAGGACAAGGCATTTTTCACCATCACTATAAGCAATTCTGTTAGCCTAAGCCTAGTATGCAATTTAAGCTAACCCACCATGTATCTTCTAGGAAGGCTATGATTACTTTGTGCCTGTACATGATTCCTTTTGTATTTCCAGACTATTGACTTACACTTCCGCATTCTGAGGCTTAGTGACAACTAACATCGATATTATGATCAATTTTTCAGGGTGAAAAGTGCTCTCAGAACATTAAAATCAGTATGCTGTACTCTGATTTTATGTCTTTGCACGTGCCTTTTGATCGCAGCAAATTCTCATTTTTCCAATGAGAAAGACTCTTGAAGAAAAAGAACTTTCTATAGAAAATGCTGTTACATGCTGAAAAATAAATCTCCACAGAGTTAAGTTGCAGCAGGGACTCATCAATTTAATACAAATCACATAAGAATACAAAAATGGACTTTAGAGAAGGACTTCATTTTTTTTATTTAAAAAATACCTTGAATCACCTTACTTACTAGGGAAGAATTAAAATGAAAGTGCTGAGAACTAAATAGCCTCTATTTAGCCTCATTGTAATTACTTAGATCTTTCTGTGCTGCTAAAACATTACCAACAGAGCAGACTGCTTCTGACAGCAACAGCCAACCAAGGATTACCGCCAGTTTAACTCCCTGACATTTGGAAAAATCAAATCATATCATGACTACTGGGGAAACAAGTAGTTAAGCATGACATTCAGTTGTATTACTGCATGAAGCATTTGGGAGCTGTGTGAGTTTTTAAAAATACATTTCTTTGTATTCTTAAAGTTACATATTAACAAACATCTGCCCTAAGCTGCTGCCAAGCAGTAACCATTCATTTCATATGAGTTATTATCTCCTTTTGATTCCTGGATGAATATCTGAAATATTTTGAGCTGCCCACTAACAGAGAATTAAATAATGAGATATGAATTCACCTATTCATATTCCAATTTCCTTTTTCATTACATAAGCATTTATATTTGCCAAAGAAATGTCTAAACAGTGCAGGAACCCAACTCTGTCTTAGTGATTGTTTGCAAAGTGTAAGTAAAAGATTTTACCACTGTCCAGTACTAAATCAATTTGTTGCTCATATGAAATTAGTTTTGCCACGTTTGACTTGCATTAACTGTGCTGGAAGTTTTGCAACGTGGACTCAAACCTAGTAATAACGAACTTGAAGAAAAGTGTTGATCTGATTGCGTACCATCACTAGGTCACCCTTGCTATTATTTAGCTGAAATCTTACTGAGAGCTGATGATGGAAACCAGCAGGCAGGGTTACCAGTTTATCTATGCAAAATATGTAAATCTGACCTGATTGGATTCTGAAAAATAGATTTTTTTTTCTTATTGCAGTGGCAGAAAAAAAACCAACAATTATCTGAAAGATATTTCATCAAATGACGATGATAAGGAGATCTAAAATATTTTCTTCAAAATCTAATATGATAGAGGAATATTAGAAACACTTCAGCTATCTCTGTTGCAAGCACCTAGGTTAACAGGTGTACTAATCACTTCTTAAAAACCCAGCATTGAGCTAAATTCATGATCTCTGGTATTGCAAGATTCAGTTGCATCTTAAAAATCAGATGTTTCCCATGAAAATACACATTTGGAAGATTCACATTAAAGAAAGAGAACATTAGGAAGCTTCTGCTTTGCAGTGACAATGCTTCAGAAAACTGCATGTTAATTCTGTCTTAAACATCAGTCTGAAGGCAAATACCCAAATTTACAGCTTAATCAAGGCGACAGCTGTTGTCTTACTTAGCAGAAGGTAAAAGTTTTAGTTTACAGATCTTTTCGGTGGGTGAACTGAAGAAGGTCGAAAAGGAAAACCAAGATCAAGCCTTGCAGGGCCAGGTTCCAGGAAGGGTTCCATGAGCATCTGTGGCTTAAATGGCCTATGAATCCATTGCCCAGTCTTCCTAAGGAAGAATGCAAAATACAGAGGAGAACTGATGGGCTATGTGTATATTTTCTGCTCACTGCAGTGGGACTTGGTGCTCTTTTGCCTACAGCAATCATATAATTTTTTATATTAAAGCAGTTAGACAAACATATATTCTTTTGAATATGCAAGAGAATACTTTCTACATTTCATGTAGCTGTGAGTTTTTGAAACTTCATGAGAAATATAAACACAATAACTTTTAACAACTTGGGGACGTTATTTTGAAAAGATAAAAGATAGATTCCAGAACGTATATTCATGTGAAGAATAAATTAGCAATATAAAGCTATGAATAATTTCTAGGAAATGATGTAGGATTCTTCACAAGTGTCAGTTCAGATGCAAATTACTCTCTGTTTTTCAGAAAAAAACAATTACACTGAGATATTTTCTCACTGAAGAGCCCTTGTCTGAGTTTGTGAAAGTGTTTCAGATTTCCTTTCCATCTTCAGGTCCTTCAGAAAGAGGTCCTGGCTCTGCATTGTAGAATATTTACTGATAAGAAATAATAATAAAACATATAATCTTGGATGTACGACAATACTTCTGATATTAGGCATGGATCCTGCAAAATCTTCAGTTACACAATGATGGATCTTATTCAACACAAGGCTCTTCAGTCAGGAGAGACACAGTTAAGTTTAACAAGGCTTCTTTTCAGGAGGTGGCAGAACATAAAACAAAGAAACAGACAAAATCCTGCAGGTTTGTACAGGTCCCATCGAACAAAACCTTACCCAAGTGGGAGGGCTGCAGATGAACATCAGGTGATGTAAGTGATGGTGCACAAAAGAGACCACTGTATATCTACCCTGGTATATCTGACTCTGCATAAAATTTTAGATATCCTATATGATTTCATACTAGTTTCTGTGGAAGGCTTGATTTCAGCATTTTGTTTTTGAGATATTAACCATGGCTTCATGAAGTTCTTTCAGAATATTTTTGTTTCATTACACACAAAAGGAGACAAGATATTGAACAGTTCACAAGTTTAATACAGCTTCCTTTCTGCTTCTTGCCATGAAAATACAATATTCCAGGAAATGTAAAGCACTAAGACTGAAAAATAGATTATTTCATCAAGTAGATTAGCAATTTGGCCCAAATAATAAGCATGAGTGTACTTCTGAATGTAAAAAAGATGGGCTGTTTCTTAGACATAGTGCATACACAGAGAAGCAGAAGCAGACCAGGCTTCAGAACTACTACTTTAGCAGCCAGTTACTATTCATAGTTCTTGCTGTTTTCTTTTTCTGTTAACATTTGTGCAGTGCTAAAAACAAACAAACAACAACAACAGAACAACCAACAAACAAACAAAAACCCAAGCAACCAGAAATAACAAAATTTGCACATGACTGCTGTTTGTTTAATTCTCTTCACACTTGTTCAGTCTGAACTTGCAAATGGGAAAGCTTGAACAAGTTACTGTGAGGCCCTCCATTCTGCACAAGATCACTAAATTAAAAACATTTCTTTTTTTATGGTTTGGCACTCTTCAGTCTGAAGTTAAAGAATTAGCCTCAAACAGCTTTCAAGCCATATAAAAGTCAAAGCATCAATATTGCTGACACAGTCATCTATGTGTTCTACTGTCAAAGTAGAACATTATTTGTGTGTATCAGCCACTGGATGGAGAGTGGGTCTGTATGGGTCCACAGACTTGATAAGTCTGCAGTCACAGGCATCTAATCAACTAAATTTTTGAGATTAAATCTTCAAAAATGTCTTCAACATTTTTAATGACATGAAAGATCATTTATATATATTGATCAGCATAGAAGTACCAAGAAAAGTCACATATTTCCATAGATAGAAAAAGGTCTGTTTCATATCTCAGATTTCATTTTTATCTGATAAACAGACAACTTGATATGAAAGTATAAAATAATGATTTTCATGTACATTTTTTAATAAACAGGACAGCTTTGGGAACTGGCCAAGTTATTTATCATCATGCTGTTAAAATAAAACTGCCATAAATTGCAGAGTTGTATATATAACTTCTGAATTACATATCAGCCCAATCTTGTCTGGCTTCTACAATCAATCCTAATGACATTTATGGGAAGCCATTTAACAGTGACAAGGATCTATCTAACTGAAGCCTAATTTAACACAGTTTAACTGTTCTCTGTGATCCATAGTATGGAATGAATGACTGTCAAAATGAAGCTGTCCATGCAGCAATATTTATTTTAAAGTTATTTTGTGAGTAGCAGTAACTTTCTTTGCTATTTTGGAAGTTGTCCTTTTTACTGCGGTCTTAGTTTCCTAAGTAGTAAACAATAAATATACCTCAGTCTGTGAGGCCTTCTGGTCTGGCATCCTGAACGCCTTGAATTAAACTCCTTGAGGAAGTCAAGTTGACCTTTCAAGGTAATGCATTTGAGTATCAGGCGTAATCCTTCTGCAGGCCAAATTAATATTATTTATTTAAAAACACAGCTGTCTTGATAAAGGAAGCCATGTAGTTTTGTCAGAGCACAACATTCAGTAGCATGCTTGAGATCTCTCATCCTGTTGCTTCAACCCTATCACCCTAGAAAAGAAAAAGAAAACAAATATAAAATAATGGAACTCAACATCAGCAAAATAAGCACCTTCCACATCGTAAGGCTGTTCATAGAGCTGCCAAGCTACGAAGATGTAAAACCTTCCATTTTTGTGCTGCAAGCAGAGGTAAAAATACTCTCCTTACTATCTTTGCAAAAAAAGGAATATATTTTGAGTCTTGGGAGGAATGTAATGATTCTTTTTTTGCTTTGTATAACCAGTTTAACTACTTCTTGTCCATGAGAACATGAAAATTTTCATGCAAATTTTTTTTAAGATTCATTCTCCCAAAAAGCTATTTTTGAATTAATGGAACACTGAAACACCAGATAAAGTGTTTTTTTCTTCAAGACATCATATGCCCAAGTGATAGCCAGAGAAACAGATTTACTAAACAGGCACAAAATAAATATCATTGGCTCCCATGTAAATTCTATACATGAATATGAACTCCAGTGACATTCCAGGCAGAAAATATCCTCATATCTGGGACTAATTTAATGCAGCCATATAGAAATTATCAGCATGCAAAGATTTTTTCTATTCACAATAACAATATCATGAATACTGTGAAAGATAATAATCTCTTTCAATATACTATGCATTGAAACAACAAAAAAAATTACAATTACTACTTAATGAGTGTTTTGTTAATTTAGATATCTAATTTTCCATTAATATTATTTCTTGGTTATTCTATTTAAACCACTTGAAATGTGTTTAATTAATGATCTAAGAGTACATACTCCAAAAGTCAGAGTTTAAAGCCAATAACTGAAAGGCTAGATACAGTCAGAAGTTGCAGCCATTCTCTGTTAGCCCAGCAGTTACTGGTTTTGAATATCCTGTTATCATCTACATATATTTTGTTACTGAACAGCAATTTGCCACAAGCAGTCTCACCTACAAATTGAAAAGCAATAGTGTTTTGGAGGAACCGTGATGGGAGGGGAGATAGAAATTCAGAAAGTTTCCAATTTTACATAGAAATATTTTATACTGAAATATGAATATGTTTATGCTGGTTTCACGGTCAACATTCAAACACAACTATGGCTCAAAAACATCTAGGCTAAAGCCCTAAAAAAGCAATTTGCCTTCCATTTTCCGAAGCAAACTCAGGGCTTGATATGACCTTCATTGCATTCACAACACTGTGGTAGAAATCATCCCAAAATTGTACATTCTACCTTGATGACTTTTTTATGTTTAGTAATGATAAATCAAATTTAAGATGATGGTATGAGTAACAATAATCGCAAACAGGAGAACATGCAAGAATATGGAAATTGTGCAAAAACTGTAGAAGTGACTTTCCAGAAGAAAAAAAAAAAGAAAATATAGGGATCTAACAAAATTAAATAGGAGATAGATGATTAACGTAATATATATGCAGGAACAACAAAAAATGATCCATGAGAATAATAGTCTGACACAGCTGCAGCAAAACAGCTGAAAAATAGTGAGATGTTTCTGAAGGATTCAGTCCACAGGTATATGGCCTCTTGAAGTGAACAAACTGACTCACAACATCATATGCCTTCAACAGTATTCTGTAAGTAAAGGAACATATAATAGGTGTAGTCAAGCAAATGGAAAAAGGCTTCTTCTCTAGACTAAGAAATGTCAAAAATGGCTTGGCATCCAGTGAAGTAGGCAAAACTCAAACAGTGTAAGCAAAAGTACTAAACTGTTAACTACCCACATATAAAGACTACAGATATAGCAAAAAATAATATTTTGCAATACCATAGACAAGTACTGAAAAATACTATTGGATGAGGAAGTCATTCTTCATTTCAGACATGAGTAGATAAAGAATACAGAAATTGCAATTTGGACTAACATCTGCAATGGAAGAATAACACTATTGTTGCTGTTATCTGTAACTACTAATTTATCAACACCAGTGTCAATTAGTATAGCTAGCTGTTTCTGACAGTAATACATATTCCAGGAAGATTTTAGGACAGACCTTTCACTTTCTGGTATAAGAACACAAAGATCGTATATCTGTCATTGGGAAGCAAGGAAATTAATCTCAACTGAAAAAGGTTAAAACTGTGATATGATACTTATACACCCCTCGCAGAGAGCACCAAACAAAAGGTAAAGGCAGTTCGGCATAGGTATAGGCCTACAGTCACTAACTGATAAAGAGGCCATCTGAGCACTTGCTAGCCCTGAAGTGGTCAGGCAGTTGGACTTGATGGTGTTTGTAGGTCCTTTCTAACTGAACTATTCTGAATACTAAATTCTAAATATGTAAACTCCCATGGTCTTCCACGAAGAAAAATAAAATAAAATAAAATAAAATAAAATAAAATAAAATAAAATAAAATAAAATAAAATAAAATAAAATAAAATAAAATAAAATATGTGCAACGTTATGTCAAATGCTTCAGTATTATTCTTATGGAAAAAGAGATCATTAGGTATTTATCAACACTGAGATTACTGAGAGCCACATACCAGAACTCTAAGGCATACTAATCTTATTACCAAAACTACACAGATGTGTTTTATAGAAGTCACTGATGTGCAGATCTGAATTTTAAGCTAAGACAACCTTGAAGAATGAAAATATTTAAACTTAAGTTGATCCTCAACACATTCAGAAGCATCAGCAAAACTAGTTACATGTCCATTTTTAAAGCACAACTGGGAAGAATCCAAAAGAAACTATATAGTGATGGAAACTTATGGCTGCATAGTCTCTGTTTAAACGGTCAGACAATAATAGAGATGTTTCACAGGCCTAGAAAGAATGCTGGAATTACAAAGATGAGATAAGAATATGCAGTGCCAGATGCAAAAAGACTCAAACCCCAGATCACTCAGAAGAAAATTATCTCAAGATTATTGGTGGATGTGTTCTGAACTAGAAGCTGTATCCAGCATATACAGAAGTGATAAACTGTCCAAAATTTATAACTGAGATCTGAAGGTAGTTGAATAACTGTTATATATGTGCAGACATACATCTAAGAACAGAAACAGTGAAAATTTGCAGCATACTTTTGCCAGTCTTTCAGGAAAGTAGGAATGGACCAAAACTCAATGCACCACAACTAAGGATTACAATTTCACTACAGAACACTGTTTACCCTTGTGGATGCTAGCCAAGCTATAGAACACTGCTGCAGCACACATTATAGCAAAAACAATGAAATATTTCAATAAACACAAATATTGTCTGATTTCAGATGCTGAAATCTGTGGCAAGAGATGATTTTCTAATCTCTGTCTTGTCACACAGCAAGTCACTACTGTCCACAGATAAATCTGGTACTTGAGGGCAAAATATTTTTACCTGGCTTCAAGAGATTATTCCAGCTTTGATTCTTTTCAATCAAAATGGAGTCAGAACTGATTTATCTTTGCCAAATGTTTTAATTGAAACCAGTTATTGTTTATCACTACCTAGTCAAGGTATTTTCATTGGGTCCTCTAAAATGACCAACTTGTGTATACATTCTGCCCTATAAATATATCTTCCTCTACTGACAGCAGTAATAAAAAAGAGGAAAGGAGACAAAAGAAAGTTGAAGCCTATTCTGGCAGGCAAACTAATGACTAGCTAACTCCCATCAAACCAGATACTAGCCAGAAAATTTCCTGGGAATACACCAAATACCTGCCATTAGGCTATATAAATCCCAGTGATAGTTATCAACTCTGAGTCAGTCCCCAAGAAGGGGAGCTCGCCTTTTTGTCTGAAATTTGATGGTGCTTTGACTGATTTGGGCCTGTACAGTTTGTTACAAGGCTTTCTGATGGCATGGTACCCTTTGTGGCTATACTGTAGCCATGCAGTTTGTGACCTGGCACTGGAATTTAAAAATGTTTTGAGGGTAAGTATGAAGTTGGGAGAAGGACAGACCTTCATTAAGATGCAGTTGTCACTACTGAACTACTATACTACTGACCTGTAGGAACCTGGGCCTGCAGGCTTGCACAGGTTCACATTATTTTAATCCTGGATGAAACATCCAGATTTGATCAAAATAGTGGCCTCAGGGGTATGTCCTGCCACTTACCTGTTATGTGTCAAGTGATGACACGAGACCATGATAGTGACTGGTAATGAGCAGCACACTTGGAGTGTGATATTTGATAATAGCCAAGTCCATGATGTATGCTCAGCGCAATCAAGGTACAGTGAGATCAAGTTCTCTGTTAACACCTTCCAAAACCTCCAGCTGTTCCCTGAGTCTCAGTAATATATGCATATATATGACAACTGTGTGTCCTATCAGAGGGTGTCCAGCTGATCTTGCACAGAGCATCATTCTTCCTTTCCAGAGGGACAGATTAGTCTTTCATTTCTCCTGCTCCACCTCTAGCTCTTCCTGGCACTTTCTAATCATAATGTGTTACCACATACTGCTTCACAACTTAAACACAGATGGGATTTTCCTTCAAATGGTGACAGACCTAAAAGAAGCAGATTTGTTCAGTATCTTGAAGCAAAGTAACCAGAAACAAGCCTGAAATCAATTTGGAAAAAGGCAATACACACACAATGTGTGAGTCTCTCTGTAGAGAGGCAATGCTGTTGTATGAATTACTTTCCCTGGTTTAGCTTCTAAAAGATCTAAGGAAACAATTGAGAGAACCTGTACTAAAACAGCCCAAGAAAACCATGAAATTAAGGAACTAAGCTTAATGGAAGACTAAATATAGAGAGGCAATGGGACATATTTTAAAGAACTATCATATTAATTGTGTTGTCGTCAGTACAGAGACAAAAAAAGTGACAAAGAGACTTGGAAGACATGGAAAATCTCATTCCGAAGGCCAAGATATAAAGAAATTATCTAGAAAACATGGTCTTCCACACATGCTTCAAAGTCAAGTATTCTCTATCAGTCTCACAATCATATTTTAGTTAGAGAACTGTGTTGTAATTGAAAAAATTGCTACTTGAAACGTATGAGTAAAGAATATGGGAAGTGAAGTCAGAAAGCTTTTTGTGACTTGAATAAGAGGTGTTAAACCTCAAAAGATGGAGAGAAGATGGATCTCATGCTAAAGATAAAAATGGACTCCTCCTTCTTCCACTAGGTCTCCACAGTCCTTGTAACTAAGATGCACATGGAACATGGATAAACACATTTCACTTCTCAAGATTGAGATCATATGAGACTACACACTAAAAATAATTGATTTTTCCTTCAGATTTTCTTATCCAAAAGGGGTGGTCTTTTTAAAATTGTCACCTTTCAAACTACTAAATCACTTCTTAGGTAGAAATTTTTAATAAAGTTTTAAATATAATTACTGCCTCAATAAATTAAAAGCCCTCAGTGCTGCTATCAATTTGCAGTAAAGGGGATGGGTAGATTTCAGCAAACCCTTTCACTTTACATTGCTCAGGTTTGAGAATGCTGATGGAATTTAAGAGTTAGAGAATTGGGAGAGAAAGAGAGATGCGAAAAAAAAAGACAAAAAAAAACTCCTGTTACACAATAATTGTTACCATGAATTATCAGAAGAGAGTCTGAAATAGAAATGGACATTATAGAAAATGCTGTGGTTTTTTTTTAATTAAAAGCTGTATATTTACACATTTTTTATTCTGATTATTTTACTCTAATATCTGTTCCTCAGTATAAAGCTATTTATGTGGCATGTCACAAAGACAAAATTCCAAAGAGTCATGAAATCTCTACTGTGTAACACCAAAAGAAGGCACGATTTTGATCTACTAAATATCAATAACAGCAACTATTTGATAAGACTGTAGAGACTGATACAGAGTCCTTGGAAACAGAATAAGGGATAAGTTACCATCAATCACTCCAAAGATTTCCAGACTGTGTGACAAAACATTTACCAGAGTTTTATAATGAAAAAATGATTCCGAGGCTAACATGCCCTAAGGAACTGTAAAGTATTTTCATCTCACCGGCAAGCAAAGGAAAATATTATAGTGACTTTGTTTCAATTAATAATGCTATAGGGGATTTCTTGTTAAATGAAGTCAAACAAAATATCAAACAAATATACATATAAAAATCTTTCCAAGAGTAATCCAGACTGATCTAGTAGTTATTGATTTGTTGAAAGAACATGTACATGAATTAAGTACAAAGTAAAACACTACTTATGCCTCCTAATGACAGCTAAAATGAAATAAGATATGCAAAAAAAAAAAAAAACCAACATTTATTTCTTATGTAATTACATTCAGCATTAAAAATAGGTATTGAGTCATCTGCAGGCAGAAGAGCAAGCTCACACAGAGAGGTCTTAGGCAACGTTTATTTCTTTTTAGAATATAAAGAAGGAAGCATTCAAAAATACAAAGAGTTGTTCATGAAATCCCAGATTGAGACACTGAGTTATGGAAAACTGATCTGTCATATTGTCCTTAGACACCTGTACATAATAATCAATTTTGGTTCATTTTTAATCTATAAATCTCTTTAATCATTGTTGCCAAAAAACACCTTACTGAAAACTCAGTAGCACAGAGTGACCTTAAAAAGGTCAGTGCCTCAGCTGCTGAGCAGATTAATTAACTGGTATCTACCTCAGCACCTGATAAGATTTTTGTTTGTTTGCTTGTTTGTTTGTTTTTATATATATACACAATCCACTGGCCACATACATTTTATATTAAGCCTCACTTTTTCTTGTTACTTTGTAGGAATGACATCACACAATATTCAGGACTTTTCATCTCCAGCAGTGAGGGATTTGCTGGTCAATACACTCTGTTCAAAAGATGACTTACTTGATACCACCAGATGAAACACTTGGCTAATCTTCAGGATATCTTTCAGACAATATACATTTTCTCACCAAAGGTAATATAAATGTTAATACCATAATCTATAGATGTGACAGCCACATGGAATGCAAATTAAATCCATCTTTTAAAAAGAAACACTTTGTAGCCTAAAAACTATTGAACTACTGCAGCAGAAATCAAATTCTATGAGCTAACTAATCACTGTTAATGCTTAAAATTCCTGACAGGAGACCAGACACTCGTACTGCATTTCCTTTTCTACAGGAGTGTGTGCTATAATTGTTTTACCAGAAATCACAACCTTACCACTCAGTAATTATATATGACTGGTTGGTGCGAAGTGGTTCTGAACAAAGTCTCAGGCAACCTAAAGAGAAATGTTTGGAGTAGAGGCTGAAAGTGGAAAGAGAATTAAAGTTTGTATGTTACATGAGGTTTGTTCAGTGATACAGCACTTACAAAAGGGTTAAAAGTGCATCTCTTCAGTGTGGTGGAGCTCTGTCAGTGCTGACACTAAGCATCTTGAGAACTGCCCACTAGAAGATTCTGCCTCCTGGATTACTTACTGCTAAATTATAAAACAAAATTAAATCAGTATCAGTCTGCTTCTCTATGAATGCAAGAATCTCTGAATCCCATGGCACAAACTGAGAAGTTTCACAGCTACTCCTCAAACTGAATAGACCAAAGCTCTGTTAGAGACACCTGATGATGACAGTGAGTAAGTTACTGATGTGAAGACAGTGAATTTAGAAATCTCTTCTGTAAATGAGAGTATGTACATGTAAGTACTTCATTTATCATAATTACTATCTTTTACTATAGGGGAAAGAATGGTCTCTGAATTTGACAGAAACTATATTATTTTAAACTTGAGGGGCAAAACTTTAAAATACAAACATACCAAAGATTTTGAAAGCTAATGTTAACAGGGGCACAGATATAAAGTAATAATTACTTACAGAAAGGAAAATGTTGCCCTCAAAAGTGGAAGAATAAGCAAGTGAGCTTATTCTAAAGTTACAGTAATCTATTATTTACTACAGAAGGGATGAAATCATATGCTATCATTGTATGCAGCTGCTACTGATAAAACAAAATATATTTTCTGTATGACTTAGCAAGCCAACCATCACACTCTACATCAGTACCATTTCTGCTTCATCTTCAGATAAAGCTCAATGTTGCAATAGTATGGAGGATCATGGAAAGCTGGGAAAAAGTCTATGACTAGAACAATAAATGTTAACTTCTTGCTTATAAACAGAATTTAAAAAAAAAAAAGACCAAGAAAACAATAAAAGCTATGAAGCAAATAGGATTAGTAATCACTACTTCAGATGAGTTACTTGAAAGCAGGAGAAAGTGCAAGGTGACCTCTTAATTGCTTACAGTGTGATGAGTGTAGATAATAACATATGTTACATCTCCAGATAATTCACACTGCTTGTAAACATTGTTGCTTTCCCCTCAGGGGAAGAGCTGAAGAGTAATTTTATTATATGTTACAAGATGCAGGAATATAATAAAAACTAAATCTGTAAGAATAAAGTTGGTTTACTTGAAAAGGAGACTTACTCTGAGGAGGACGTTGGTCCTGCGAGTAATACATACAGAACACATGCCAGTGAAGAAAGTACTGGTTTATAAATCCTTGTTGCTTTCTTAATTCTCTCTAACCAGCATGTAAACTCAAATTTATTTTGTTCATTAGCAGCAATGACAAATTGCTGCTACCTATGTTAGCTGGCTGTGTAGATGATATTATTATAGTGAATTGACTAAAGATAATTGAGGTACATACTGATCTGAACTATTTTGGTTGAATTTGTCTTTTCAGGTGTCGCACAGGACTGCAAACTGTTGGCATTGGCCAGCTATCCATTCTAATTATTTTGTTGCCCTTCATATTTTTCACTTACTGAAGTTAATTAATTCAGCTCTAAAATGAACAACTTCCAGATTTAAAGCTTCAAAAGGGCCAGACGTGTCTCTGTTTGCATTTAGCATTTATTTGTAAATCTTGTTTTCTCTTGGGCATTGAGACTTCCTTATAGAGCATCACTGCTGATCTTCAGACACGTTGCATTTGCTGAAGATTAAACAACAATAAAATGGACCATTAGCTGCTGTTACTGCCTGGCGTAATACTGTTCTTACAGACTGACATCTTGTGGAAATGCAGGCGTACTTAGAAGAAAACATCATATATGACCAATCTTGAGCTTGTGACATTAGGCACACACAGCACTCAAAGCATATAGAGGCTTTCTCCAAAACATGCTGTGCTTGTGGGACACTGACTTTTGTTACATTAATAGAAATTGATATAATACAGGGATGAGTGAGACGGAGCTGTTATAGCTGATATATGTGATATCTTTCTTCCATCACACCGTTGCAGTGTTAGAAGCTGCTACTATCAATTGCAGTTCATCTAAAGTTAAAAATAACAAGGCACTTCCTTTTTTTCTCCACTCTGTAAGTACAAAGGCTCATCATCTCTGCAGCAGGAATACATATCATATGTTTTTTGTTAGTAAGTCTAAAAATGACAAATAACTGAACTGCATTAAATGTTGGTCTGCATCAACTAATTCAATGCATGCTAAGCTAATACATGGTATTATTTCCTAACAAACAGTTTTCATTACAAAAAGCTGAGGTTATTAAATGAAATCAAAATATTTATTTGTAAAACCATTTAAAGAAAATAACTAAAAAATAACACCAAAATTATTTACACATTTCCATAGAGACTAGTCATTAAAATGTTGTTTTGGAGTTTATATGTAACACTGATGAGTGTTAAGCAGGAACTCCCACATCAAAAAAAGCCCTGTGCTTGTTAATTCTTTCCACATGCAGGGCTATTTTCTGTTGTATGAGGGAAGAGATTAAATTCAGCTTGGTTTTACGTTAGCATGGGCATAGATACTAGAAGCAATTAGGAAGAAGGCACAGAGACTTCCTAGGTAACACAAAGGTTTATTGCTTCAGAGATTAAGATTCTGTTCTTGCTTTCACTTACTTCTTTTGAGATGCTGAAACTCAATTATTAACCTTTCAAACTTTTCACACAGTTTAATTTTTTGAAAACTTACATGCTCATTATAAGTAAAGAAAATGTGTAACATAAAACAGAGTTTTTGTTCTCGGGACTCATTCACCTTAATGTTCAAATTTTGATTCTGTTAATGTATTCTTCTTTTGGCATTAACTTTAATGACATTTTAACTAGAGGATTATTATATTTTTCCCCATTTGCTGACTTCAGCTTTCAGAATACATAGAAGTCCTCCTGAAGCCACCAGTTTCCCAAAGCATGGCATTTACCTGGAGTGGTAGAAACCTATGTCTTGGAGATGGAAGATAGCTCTTGCCCTAACATCTGTAAATCTTGTCATTATAGAGCCATTAATTTTCTCTACTCCTACTCAATACTAATTACATTTTAAATCCTATTGTAAATATAAGTCCAATCTTGCTTTAAGACAGTAATTTATTTAATGCTCAACATTTTGGGAAATTTTCAGAAGGGCTTATGAATAAGGTGCTTTTCAAGGACAAGCGGAGAAGAAATTACAGAACTTCAGAAACATCTGAAAACAGTTCAAGATCTTTTCTGTTTCCGCCTCCTGTGAGAAGAGGCCGATTGAGCTGGGGCTTGTTCCACCCGAAGAAGAGGAGGCTCCAGGGGGATTTTATCAGTGTATGCAAATACCTGAAGGGAGGATGCAAATAATATGGAGATAGGCTTTTGTCAGTGATGTCCAGCACCAGAACAAGAGGCAGCAGGCACAAACCAGCACACAGAAGGCTCCCTCTGAGCACCAGGCAGCACTTGCATGCTGTGCGGCTGATAGAGCACAGGCACAGACTGCCCAGAGGCTGTGGAGTCTCCTCCTTGGAGATCTTCAGAAGCCGCCTGGACATGGTGCTGGGCACCCTGCTCTGGATGTCCCTGCTTAGGCAGGGATTGGGTTGGAGGGACCCAGATGTCCCTCCAAACCTCGACCAGTCCATAATTCTGTAATTCCCTATCAGTTAGGGAATTATGGGGGTAGGGAGAGAAAGGATCTTGCACACATTCACTGTTGAGTTTCATTACCTCCTTTCTGTATATACCCTTTAATAAATTCATACTGTTTTCCAAGTATGGTATTATTTAAACTGAGGCTTGCTTACAGGTGCTGACAAAGTTTGGACCTGTTTCTCAAAACCAAAACTGTTTTGCCAGAATGCAGTTTTTAGCATTGCAGGAAATCCTGCAGTGTAGAAGTAAACAAGCTTAACTTTAATTACAGGATCAGTAATCAAAGTTTGAATTGAAAGCAAAAGTGATTCTGATTCAGAAAAATGTGTAATATTTTAATTAACTGATCTACTCTGTGAATAATAAGTAAAGTACATCCAAAACTACAGCTGTAGGAGTTGATGGCTCCTTTTTTCAAAGCAAGTATGCTTCATGCAGTGGGAGGCAGAGGTTTCCATGTTTTTGAATAATTTAGTTTACTAATTTAGATGTCAGCTTATTATTCAGATATTTGGTGTTATAACTATGCTATATTCAGCCATCAATCATTAAAAGAAAGGAAATTTGCTATAGTGTATTCTAACAACTACGTTGTTCATTATGTTTAACAAATTGTTTTGCAGATGTGTTTATGACTGTGTGGTTACACTGAGAAAGAAAATTAGAAATGCATTCTGCTTTGCACATTATCAATTATCGATCAAAAACAGGAAAACTATTTTAAAAAGCCGGAAAAAAAATTCTGTACAGTGAAACTGAAGGGCATTCTTTCTCATGATATCTCCTGAGATTTAATTATTTGATTCTTTTATTCTATTTTGTATTAGGAATTTTCCAAACAATCAGAGTAATCCATTTTCAAATAATGCAGCTTACAATTAAACGTCCAAGTTTTTGATGAAATACAGGGGAATCGTAGCTCGTGATTAATTTTGATAGGAAGTACTTCTCAGGAGAAAGAGAGAAATGATAATTTCCAAGCCTCTTTTTCCATGATCAGTTGTTTGCCTTCCAGAGTTGTCTCCCCACTCTCTTCCAGAGATGCTCTTCTGAAAGAGGATTTAGGAATATATTTGGGATCTGTGCTCAAATTCACCAGTGGACTTAACCTCAAATTCACCATAACAAATAAATTAACCTACTGGAATCAATTCTAAAAGGATTTTCAAAAGTTCATTACGTAAGTTGTCATCCATCTCATATTACTCTAACCTCATAATGTAAATGCCAGCATGCTGATGAATAGGTCACGTTCAATGCTTTCCTTCATCATAGGGCTGTGTGAAAAGGGCCTTACACAATCATGCACTGCAAAAGTTTATGCTACAGCTAAAGCAGCCAGAAGACCAATTCGTGTACTCTATATATAGTGTTTCTAATTATGCGTGTTGCAAGCTGATTCCAATTATCTCAAGGAGCTTGGTTTGAAATGCTAACATACCAATCATGCATAAGTTCAAGCCAGACTTGAAATGGTAATGTCATCCTGTCTAGAGATCAAACTTTAGAAGACGTCCAGAAACCAGTTCAGGTAATTCAAGCAACCTTATCTAGTGGAAGGTGAGCTTGCCCATATTTACGGGGGTTGAAACTAGGTGATCTTCATAGGTTTCCCTCCAACTCAAACCATTCTGTGTTCTATAATTCTAGGAAGTTAGAGAAGTCAAGATCATATGCAGTGTAAACTCTGTGTGATTCTTTTTCTCCTGTTTTCTCCAATTATTTTAACTGCAGGATGGCTACATTGTTTTGCTTATCATAAACTCTATTGCTACTAGTCCTACAGTCTTTCAAACGATGCTTTCACCATTCACTTACCATTCTGTTTTGCAGACATCCTTTTACAGATTAATGTGAAAAGTTTCTTGACAGAATCATTACAATCCTGACTGAGTTATAATAAGAGATAAAGAGAACCTGGGAACAAAAGCAGTTTCAAATGATGGTAGCAAGAGGCTGAAAACAAATCCTCCTTTTATAGAGTTAATGCACTCAAATTACCTTGTAACTATTATCAGAAGTTAAACAAACTAGTAATTGTATGAAGTGTGCAAAATTTTATCATGTCACCTAAGTATGATACCTATTGATTGAAATGGGAATGTAGCATCTCTGTTTGGTAGTTGAAGATTTAATTTTCTGCATCCAATATGCATTTACTCCAATTTTGAAAAACCTTTCAGTATAAAGTGATACTGTTGTTGTCATTTTACCTCTTCCAGAAAGAAAAGTTAAATTTTGCTTTGAGAAACTAGGAATAGAAAAGAAAGAAAGCAGAGAAAAGTAAAATACTCCATTTCGTACTCTGCAACAACAAAAATAATTTAGTTCATGTTTAATTATTTGTAAGCGTACTTCTAAACATTACAAACACCTTGTTTGAACAGAGGATTCCCTTCATAGCACTGGAATGGAAAAAAGATTACTTGAGTTATGGATCTTAAGGAAGAATCTCAGTGTTTTCTTAAGGAAGCAGTTTTTGATGGCATAGTTTTTCATATTGTTTCATTATTTCAGCTAGACTTGCTCTCACTGTACAAAAGACTCATCAGCATCTGGTAAAGTTATCTTTCTATTTTTGTGGAAACAGGCCAAGATGTGCAATAACAGCTAGTAACTCTGTGGTAATGAAGTAACCATTTCCTGGAAATTTAGGAGTTGAAAAGTATTTTAAAATAATTATCTAAAAAGCAATACGTCAATGTAGAAACCAGAGTTAATTTTGTTACTCCTGTGCAACCTCCTCATGGAGATCTCAGCACAAAACTTGATGTAAGAATCAGACACATGTGAACTGTAGACATGACACTGTAGATAGTTAGGACAAAAATATAAGCAAGAAAAATGGGAAAATCTTTTTACTTCTCACTCAGAGAAAGCTAATGAGAGAGATGGGAACAGAAACCAGGTCTCTTGTATTCCTGTCTTCTCCTCCTTCCCCCCCTCCTATCTTGTTGTGGTTGGATTTGTTGATATAGAAATCTCCTTAGCAGTATCGCAGAACAAGCTGAGGCTAACACACTCAGAAGCATTCTCTTCAAACTCTAGACCTTACTCTGACACGTTTTCCTTTTATTGTATTACTGTCTAGGCATTTACCAAAAAGAGTATAAAAACATATACTAACAATTTTAATTGACTTACAAGGCTCATGATTACTTTTTCTTTTTTTGACAACTGATGTATGCTTGATAACTACATGGCAGTCGTTTATTAATGTTTTTGTCAACATTTCTTCACATTTCATTCCAGGAAATCCTTCTATTCAATCACAGTCTCCAGAGGTGGATGAGCTGGGTGTGGGTACAGCTTGCTGACCTTACCAAGGTTTTGCTTATGCTTCAAACTGATGATCTTGGAGAAAATTCTTCTAAGAATACTAAAAATATCATTCATCCTGTGTTTTTAGCTTAACCAGTGACTAGACGGTTTGTTTTTTTTTCCCCTCTCTCTATGTCGGTCTTCTTCACTTCCACTCTATATACACATAAATGCACAAAGAACACTATCCACATTTGGAACATTCTCTCATTAAGACTTGTCTAACTATTCTCTTCAATGCATACAAATATCTGTACTTTACTCCAGGAACCATATTTGACTTTACTCTGTCCATGCACTCAGATGAGTACCTACATAGCAGTACCTTCTGTAACAGCCTCTCTCTGGATAGTGAAAGGCTGGCAGGACATAAAAAGCAAACCCTTACACACTGAGAAGGTTTTCAGACAGGCTGATGTTGCAATCTTTCTCACCACTTTCTCACCCCTAAACTCAGATGGAAGAACACTGGTGGATCATTTCAGATGTTTCTTCTCATAAAACTCATGTTAATGAGCACTAAAAATGAAGGAATAATTTATCTACACATATGCTAGTAAACATATGCTTAAAGCCATCTCTGGGCTAGAATTCTTGAACAAGGGTGAGAAAACTGACACAAAATAAGATCTAAAATTTTTCACCTTGATTTTAAAAAAGAGCAGCGTTTTACAAACTTACAAGCAAAAAAAAATTGTTTTATTGTTTGATTTGCCATTTTGTCTCATTCATCTGCACTTTCAGTTCTAACCAGGAGCAGAAAATAATGTGTTAAACAGGACCACAGAGAACAAAAATGTGAAGTTTTAAATTTCCCACAGCCTGTGGCATATTTTTTTCATCACTGTGGATCCCCATTACTATCTCACTTCAGGAAACATTGATTTACAGTCACAGTGGGACTGATGGGAACATGGAGCACAGGGAGATGCAATTCCATTTAAAAGCAGACATCTTTTCAGAAGTGTTCTGCTGACACAGCAAAACAAAAAACAAACTACCTAACCTTGTACCGTACCCTGCACTGAATCTCCTATGATTCCTCAGAGGCATTCAAAAAACACGTTTATTCTGTTGTAAAAATTTTAAGTAACTACATAAATCTCCTATCTGTTCCTGGATAGTTGCCAGTTAAATATTTCCATAGGATTAAATATTTCATGTAGAGATGTCCTGAAAGGAATAATAAACAGTAAGAATGATGCTTAATTGAGGGTAAGCAAAGATAATCTTCAAAGATTAATACCTGAAAGTTTCATTTCCATTGAAAAGCTTTGTATAATGGAATAGAAGAACCTAGTAAAAAAAAAAAATCCATGCGTCACGCAGTGATTGATAGGGGCTGTTCTTGAATAAGGCCTACCTGTTGAAACTTCTTCCTATATCCTGATTGAGACACTCAACAAAAATAGTTTATATTAAGCAGTTTTTAAAGATGGAACAAAATACAGGTTTACTGATGCCTACACTGTACAATCAGCAGTGTATTATCTGCTTCAGAGTATCAGGATTCATATCCCAAAACAAACAGAAGAATAAATGTAATTACTTCCTAAAATATTTAGTTTGATTAGATATCTGGTTATGATTTCATACAGTTCATACCTGCTCAGAATTCCCTTTCTAAAACCTTCACATTCCTGCTGTACCGCAAGAAATGAAGTCATTGTAAAATCACTGTCAGTGAGAATACTGTTCAGCTGGTGCGCTCCTGATATGTTGGTGCAACAATTTAAGCTACAGCATATGTATTGTAAGGGATACATTCAAAATAGTAAAGAATAGTAAATAGAAGTAAAATCTACACGATGTTGACACCTAGTTCTGCAGAAATACATTCACATTTGATTTCAAACAATTATGTAAGATGTATGCACAGATCTAAGGATTTTCCTAATCCTGCAGCATTCCATCATAAAGAAAAATAAAAGAAGTAAAACAGAACAGGCTCTGAAAGAAAGAAAAACAACAAAGCTTCTAGTCAAAATGGCTTTGTGGGCCTAAGGTACCCATAAGATTTAGATGGTAGTTATGTACTTAAAGCTGAGTCTCAAACCCAGACACACTCTGCTTTTCATGCTTTTCATTAGAACCCTCTGTTTTCTTCTGAAGATGATGAAAATAGCCCACATCTAAACAAATGGGACAATTAATGCTGGGATCCAGAAGACACAGATTTTGGCTAAAACACATGAGGGGCCCAGTGTGATAGGTATTCCCAAACCATTCATAAAACACACCTGGAAATTCTGGGTCCGTATAAATGCAGTAGCAAAGTGGCTTTCTCTCCAAAGAGAGAACCTTGAAAGGAAATCCCGCCCATGCTCTCTACATTATATCCTATAAGCCAGGATACTCACAATATCACCTTCTCTCAGAACCACTCTAACCACCTCCTCAGCTTGTCTTTGTATTTAACTAAATAATTCTTCTCCATGAAATACAAGAATGATGCTCAGAACAGGGATAAAAGACAAGACTTTTCTCCTAGAAAAAGGCAGTAAGCAGTAAGACACACACATACAAATAAAATCTTGACCCCTCACAGATTTTCTTCCAAAGATTCCCAATTCAGTGATTTTCTTCTGCATGATCTCAATGAATGCAATGTGAAAAGTGTTCTCTCTCCTTTAGCACTCTCTAGTCTCTAATCAGGATCCTGTTACAGGAGGTAAAGTTGTGGTTCTAAAAGCCTCTAAGCAGGGAAAACTATTGACAAAATCTTGTACTTCCGGAGCAAGTCCTTAAATTAGTAACCTACGTTACAAAAGATGGGCACCACCACCTGTGAGTCTGGCCATACCTTAAAGGAATGAGGCCTGCTCAGCTGTTTTTTTAAAAGTAAGAGCTCTGAGTTTCACACCTCAGCAGAGCAAATATTTTTTATTTTTTTTTAAAGCCAGAACAGATTATCTCTGGGATTCAGGCACTGAAACATTGAAGATGTGTATGTTTGCTCTCAGCAGTTCCCTTTCTAGTATTTCTACCACAATACTAGTTTTAGACAGTTGTCTACTGATTTTTGGAAGCCAGTTTCTCAATGTGCTTCAAGTTTTGAATCTCATTTTGACACACTTAATTCTTAGTAATGCTTTATAATTATCCATGATGCTAATTCATTCTTCCAAATTCACCAAGAGAAATGGACTTGAAAAAGGTCAGGTAGCAGACAGAGCTAACCTGGGCCATTGCAGATTCTGTGTTCATGACAGGAGCAGCTTAAAATAGGGGTGGAATTACCTCATGATCGTGGGGAATCTCTAAGTCCTTGAGATTGACTAATCATTCTCCATAAACTCACTTCCCTCACTGAAGTAGCTTTGTATAGCCAAAAGCCTTTTCACAAACAAAGGTAGCTTTGTTAAGTCCAATAGAATTTCAAATCACAACGGTTGTCAGATATGGAGGTATCTGTTTCACCTCAACTTGAAAATCTTCCCAGTAATGGCACAATCTGGTAAAACTAGTGAAAACTATTAGAAATTTGAAGACATATGAGTCAAGTTGCTAAAATTTCTCCAATTAGCAGCAGCAGTATCAGTTTGATTCTGTTGCTGATTTTTTCACAGGAAATGGTTTTACAGTACAGCAACGCATCACTGATAGGATAATTAAGTACTGTGTCTGGAGCACTCACACTAGGTTTTCCTCTAATGTATCAGAAGAGGAATATTTTAAATAAAACATTTCAGAAGCCATCTACATGTCTCAACATCCGGAATAGTAAACTGTCTTTCTACCTGCACGCAATCTGCAACTCCCCAGTGCCTGCAGGAAATCCACAAGAAAAACCTCACTTACGCACATATTCACCACAGCAAAATCACACGATCAGCAAAGTGAAGATAGCACCCGAGGCCTTCTGCTGCTGGAATACACTTGAAATAAAGAAAGCCAAGCCCACCTACTGCATTATTTATACATAAAATACAATAAAATGTGTGTGTCTATATATATCTTTTATGTAAATAAAATACACATACACAAACTCATCATTAGAGTATATAAACATATAAAAAGAGAATACCGCCTATTTTTATATGATTTTTTAAAAATGTCAAATGTGTACACATGTGTACTGTGAGGACACACACACAATGGCATCATTGTGTTATTACAGTGCTCTACGTCAATAGAAATCTGTGCTGGTTCCAACTTGTCTGCTTTATAGCTGTCCGAAATTGATGTCCGACCTTCTGGGTTTGCAACCTACATGTACACAAATTTATATCCAGAACTGCACATTTTATAAAAGCAATCACCATATAGCTTTCAAGAAAACCAGCAAGGCCTTGTACTAATTTATTGTGCATCTCATTAAGAGATATTATTAAACATGTATTTTTAGTCTTTGTGTGTTCATTTATGGGTAGTTTGTTAAGAGCCATTGTGCAATACTTAGGTCTTTACAATGTAAAATACATATACCAGGGCTTTATAGGAAAGAGCTTTACAAAAAGTGTGTATGTAAACTCAAAAAACTCAAATTAGTCTTCAGTTATGAAGACAGATATATCACAATATCCAGGAGGGGTGAACTGCTGCTGTACAAACTCAAACTAAATATAAATCTCTTCCAGGTTTTGAAGAAATTGTGCTTTTTTTCCCTCCGCCATCCTTTTTATACACCATGGCATTCCCTAGCTTCAGCCAGAAACACAGATACCACACAGCACTAAGGGAAAAGCTCTTCCTCTGCTACTGTATTTCTGCTCTGATGAGAAACAGGAAATACCAGCTCTCTCATGAGAGTGCCTGTTTTCTAAAGACCTCCAGCTCAAATTGGGATGATTACACAAAACCATCTAAGCCTGAAAATCTTTTGAAATTGGCCTATTTCTAAGTGGGACACAAAAAGCATAGAATGCCATAGCTTCATCTCTTTAAGACACCCATAAATATGAGGTGAAACAGCACTGTTTGTCTGACATCTCTACAACAAGAATTAACTCTTGATAAATATTGAAGTGGAAACCTTGCCAACTCTGAGCACAGATCTGTACATTTAAAGCCTTCTGTAACAAACAGATAAAAGTAAACATTTTCAGACAGGGGTTCCTGTCTCTGTGATAACTTATAGGGCCTGTATTTTTACAGGTTGCACGGTCACCTTTCTGATAAGCAGAATCCTTCAGGATTTAACAATAAGTATACAGAACCTCAACCACTCAGATCCTTGATTAAAAGGTCCTAAGAGTCAAAACCAAAAAGTCAGTAGGAAGTAGAATGGCTGCACTGGTACCCAAAGCAATGCTGACAACAGTCAAGAGCAGATGCTTCAAGAAAGAGTACAAAAATCAGGACAAACAGCATGTGTCTAGAAAGGATTTTGGCAATCTGGTTAAGTGACTTCCATAGACAAAAGGCATGTTTGGGCCATCATGTTTACTGGCAATATGAATCTCTCTACATATTTTTTAATTTTGAAAACAATCATATTTTTGGCCTCAAGATCTTAGAGCAATGAATCCCAACAATTTAACTACACACTGTGCAGAAAAGCACATTCTTTGTTTTTCTTTTAAGCTGCTTTTAGAGTTCCTGTGCTACAAAGCACATGATTATTCCTTACTCACTTTCTCCATGATTTCATTATGCTTTTTCCTTTCAGTCCACCTTTGGTCTTTTTTCAAACCAAACAGGTTTCTCCTAGTCTATTAAGTTCCCGTGTGCAACAATCCTGACCAGGTTTTTGAACTTCTTTGCATATGAATGTTTACTTACTACAATTAGACAACCAGAACTTAATGTTCAAGATGTGGGCATATCCTGGATTATTTAGTGGTGCAATGACACTGCTTATTTTTCTCTCTTCCTTTCCTCATTCTTTTCACATTTTTTGGCATATCAGCTGATGTTTTCAGAGGCCTATCCTGAGAGTCCGAGCTATCTTTCCTCAAATGTGATAGCTCATTCAAAGTCCATTGCTTCATAGACATAATTATAGGGAATTTTTCCCCCTGTACATTAACACTATCAAGACAAAAGCATAAGCTTTTATCCAGCTAATAAGACCTAGAAAGTCCATTTGCAGCTAGCCCTAGTTTTGGCCATGCTGAACAATTTTTGATTGTTAGAAAATTTCTTCATATCCTTCTCCCATCACTTTTTTTCCACCTCTCTGTGAAGAGCTGAACAACACATTTTCCAGCACATACCCTCATGAGACTCCAACGGAAACCTCCCACTACTGTGACAACTTAGCCATCTTTTAACCAGTAATTTATCCTTTAAAGTATGCTTTTTCTTTTCTCTTGCAGAAATTTGGCCTCTTCAGGAACCACTGTGAAGAGCTTTGTGAAAAGTTTTTGGAAATCCCAGTTTGTTTTATTCACTAGACCACCCTTATCCACATTCTGTTGACTCTAAGAACTGCAATACTTGAGATTGGTTTCCTTTACAAAATCCATGTTAATATTTCACCTATGCATTTGTGCATTTGGTTACCAGTTCTATTTATTATAATTGTTTCTAAAGATTTAGCTCGTAATAGAGTAAGATTTATTGTTTATAGGTTGCCAGAGCACCCAAGGACTTCTAAAGCTCAATATTAAATTTACCACCTTCATTTCCTCAGTTGCAGTGATAAAAGGCATGTTACACACCTTTCTTAGCTCACTATTTTTATATCTGTGCTCTTTTAAAACTCCAGGGTGACTCTGGCAATCTGATTCTTCATATTTATTATTCTAGTAAACATTTTAATTTCTTTAAAAATACAGTGAGAGACTGACAAAAGAGAATGGAGCATATATCCTGCAGGTTCCCTGTGTAACCCTACAGATACCTGTAGTATACTCCTTGATTGCAGCAATGCTAGAGCTGGGACTCCTTAGAGGCAGCTCAGTAAAGCATAGTTCTAAGACTGTAACATACAAACACAGTATCTCTCAGAAAAATGGCAAGGCTAGTTCTTAAGGGTATTGCGTATCTTTGAGAAAAAGACAAACCTGAGCTTGAATCACTGACTAAAGAAGCCAGCACAGGCTGTGTTCAACTGCAGGGGTGTGGCAAATGTCTGCTAAAGCCTCTGTGCTGCCTACATCTCTCCACAAGCAAAAGAACAGTTGAGGATACGCAGCAGCACCGGATGCATACAGCTTTAAAGAAGTATCAAGCTTCAACTGGGGAAGCTCCTGAAAGATCTGCTACAGATTTAGAGCTGAAGATTATAATGAAGTACAAAATTATATCTGTTCCTAAATAACTAAAGCTCACCTAGTTTGTGGTTTTCAGGTGGTGGTGGATATTCCTATCACATACTGAATCCACTCAACTTATTACGTATCAATTATGTGATTATTTTAAATCTATCTAAAACACATTATCTTAAAAGGTCATTAGCATTTCCTGGGGTTTGTATCATGAGGGAAGATATGCAAACCTATAACTTTCTCACTTACCACTTACTTCTAAACTAGTCTTAAATCTAATGAGTTTTCACCCTAATTTTCAATCACTAATTATATATTTCATATAATTTTTATTTTCCTCCTCTTCATTTTTTTCAGTTCAGGGAACAAGAACTGTCAATAATCAGAAAGGTTGTTCTACAGTAAATCATATTTCCCAGAAATATGAACGAATACAATCCATAAGAAAACCTCTAAACCTGAAAGTTTTAGGGTCCATCATTTCAAATATTTTTGACCAGATTTAGAGAAATATGGGATCTGGATGACTTTCAAATTGGATTTCTGAAATATTCAACTGTTTACTTATAGTACCTCACCTCTGCACCCTCTCACTGGTCCACTACTTTCATTTCTCACTTGTTCACCTTTGATACTGCTTTTGCTCCACAAGCATGCATTGAGATTTTTATAACGTACTTTTCCCTATCTCTTCGTAAAAGAACTAGATAAAAATACAACTGTAAAAGCCTTTTAACAACACTGTTACAGACTCATTTTAACAGCATCATTTGTCATCATAATACTGTCCCCACTGCAAGACCACAGAGTGCATTGCAACCTGCAGCAAATCCCATCAGACAGGCCCGATAAGGCCCTTCCAGCTAGAGACTATTCAGACTGTATTTAGACATAACCACTCTAGGTCTGCAAACTGTCATACTTTCCCTGGTCTCTGCAGGCTGCAGAACTGCAGGCAGGCTTTCCCTGCCTACTCTAGAGTATTTCCGGTGCATAGCTTTTTTATATGGCCCCCAGGTGTCTTTTCCTGAGCCTTCCAGACAAGGGCTAACTACATCCATTCTTCTTTCACCCTCTGGGGGGTTTGGGATTACTCTCCACCCTTGAAAAACATTCAAGGCCGCAGCATTATCCACATGTATCTCCGTGTCCCAGTTGAATTTTATATACGTTTTGGGCATTCTTTCAGATGAGTTCATAGGACTCTCAGGAAACAAACCCAGCACAAACCCATCCCACATTCTGCCAAGGGCTTTTCCTCCACATCACAGGATCTATCTTTCACACAGCATAGCATGTCTTCCCTTTGCTTGGCTGGCTCCACAAAGAAACTAGTCGCGATTACAACAGATGTGCTCTGTTACTCCGCCTTTCCAATACTTCCTGCCTGACAGCTTCACCAGATAAGTCAACACCAGTTGCTGCTTCTGCAATGATGGCCTTAGGCATGATATGCTCTGTAGCCTGTCCACCTGCTTACCCAGCTGCTTGCAGGTAGTCTGTTAGTTGTGCCAGGTAATACAGCAAAGCATCTAGTCACTCCTATACCTCCAGTGAATTTAGGATTGAATTTGCAGCTCTGCTCTCCTTAATGACCAAGCTGTCAAAAAACAGGATCAATGAAAACTTTTAGCTTACCCCTCCACCCATCACCCATCTCAGCTTGCCAGAAGTGGGGTTTTTAAAGTTCAGCATTAAGAATGTCATTTCTTTGTCTTCCTTTCCAGGGGATTTCCACATTCAAACCACCATCTTCAGCAGAGCTTCTGAAGAAAATAGCCTTCATGAAGGATGTGGCTATCTCATTGTTGTAAGTCAGCTCCACTCAAGCTTTTTTATTGCTGCAGGCAAAACTGAGCATAGAGGCAGCAGAGACACTGCCCTAGGCTCCATACCCCACCCTGTTACTACTCTGTTATTAATACCACAATGGAGGGAGCAGCGGAGGGATTATGTGCTCAGTGAAATAAAGTAGGCTTTTGAACTTAAATACATAATCTCTAAAACTGAATTTTAATCCCCAGAACCTTTTCCTAAAACTGAATGGAGCTAAGCACAGTGGCCCCATTCTGGTTGGTTTGTTTTTAAGTTGATAACAAACAATAAAAGTTGGATGGCAAATAAAAACGTCAGCTTCACTCCGCTGACCTTCTCAACATGAAGCATATATGCCTCTGAAAATACCTATTTATCATTATCTATATTGCATTGAGCAGGGTATGATAATGCTAGGAGACTGTAGTCTTCTAGTCTATCATTTTGCAGGCAGTATTATTTGTAATGTCTTTAGTGGATAAAAGATAACCAGAAAAAAAAGACACATGAACTACAATTTCCTTATCTTTTATTATAATCAACCTACTTTCTGTCAGAAGGCTAAACTTTATGGAAAGTGCATTAAAGGCATTTTTGATAAAGGTCATAACTGCAACAACAACTAGCATTTCCTAACTAACCCTGGGGACTCTTCAGTAAATTATAATATCCAGTAGATTAAATTTCTCTGTTTATTGATACAAAAATAGTGTCCTTTCCTTCACGGTACTTACACTGTCTCATACACTTTCACATATGTATGCCACATATGAAAGTCATTTCCTGTATTAATTGGACTATTAAAAATAATATATTAGCTTCAAGGTGGCCAGACTGACAACTTTTTTGTATTTTCCAGCAGGCCTAGATACTGAGGAACAGAGCTTTTACAACCTATTTGTTTTACCTTTAATAGAAAGGGATTTGTAGCATGAGGAGAAGAAGTATTAGATTGGCCATACATGCATTTCCCTAGGAGACAAATATTATGTTCCACTGCAAATACATATGTAATAGCTGCCATATGTAAAATAATTTTTGGTAAGGTATGTTAGTTACTTGATCTAAGTACCTTATTTAATTTTTGTCAATACAATTCTCCTAGACAGTTAACAAAGATTAATCAAATAAACTGAGGTGATTTAAAGTGGGGTGTCAGTCAGAAATACATTGGGGATTCTTTATCGATCTGATGCTGTCATAATTTTAAATACTGTCAGCTTTTAGGATCAGGTCGTGTGTTGTTTTGTTTCTCTTTAAAAAAGAAATAAAAACCTGGAAGTAAGTAAAATAAAATACATTCAGAGTACCGTGCTTTCAGAAATAAGTATGTTGGAAAAAAGTCAGACCTCTCCAGAGAAGAATTAAAAATAAATAAATTGGTAGTTCCAAAGGCTATCAAATGTAAGTACAAGGCATATGCTTGTTGAAAACAGCGTTACAGTCAGATTTAATAATGTTTTTATATATATACACACAGACTAAGGCACTTGAAATTAACAATGCTATGAACATGTAGAGTTGAATAAACAATAACTACCCTGAAAAAAGAGATGAGGTAGATGGTAGTTATGACCAAGCCTCTACTGCAATCCTACTCACCTGACTGTATCCACCAAGTAAGTTGTTTGCAAATGGTAGAGCTGCACAAGTTAGCGTTCTCGTTACAGTCACAGTTACGCTAATGAAACTGCACTTCAACTGGAATATCTTAATTGGTGGGAATGGTGAAAAAAACACTACAATGCATCACGTGGAACAAAATAATTTTGATTCTCTATGCTGCCTTCACATATGAGAACACTATCAATGTAATATGTAGCTGCAGTAACGACGTTAGCAAACATGCCCAGTATAAATCTGGATGAGAAGATGCTTCTGCTTAGAAAGAGTGTGAACTAAATAACAACAGTAAAGTACTGCATATGCCCTGAAAAGAAATCTACAGTGTTTGCAGAGACACAAACAAATATGAATATTACTAACTGTGAAGTAAGTGATTATATCCATTTAATCACCTGATCATAAAAGATGAAGGAAAAAATTACCACACTTCAATAAAGTGTTACGGAGTCTCCTGTCAAGTATTCTTTTGGATTATTAAACAGCAGATAAATAGGAATAGGGATCATCAGGACACTTTTAATAATCAAACACATCAGGTCTAGGACTCACAATCTGTGTCCACAGTACATATAACCAGTGTCACATTCTCTCCCATAAAATTGTACATTCCAGAGCTAAATTTAAGTTAATTGTGAAGTCGGAGGCAATGACTTGAAATGCAAAAGCATTTCAGTTGCTGAGAAACATTTTCCCTCATCTAAAAAAAGGGGGGGGGAGGGGGAAGAGAGAGAGAGAGAGAGAGAGAGAGAGAGAGAGAAAAATAACAAAAAAAGAAGCATCTCCGGAGGTTCACTGCTAGCTCAGTTTCTGGTTTGTGTCAACTTGTTTATATCAGCTGCTGATTTGCGTCACTGGCTTGGCTTTGTGGTTGTATCTGGGGCCTGATGGACACCCTGGTGCATTAAGAAATTCACCACAACAGTACAGCATGTTAAGATCAAATAGCACAACCTAAAGTTGTTTTCTTAAGTACATACACCGCACACAACCCTACGAAGAAAAATTACTCGAGGCAGCTAAGATAGGCAAATTATCAGTTTGATGGAAGGCAGCTTTAAATTCAGATAATAAGAAAAACGTTGATGTAGCACCAAAAAAGTGCATGCCAAATATTCTCAAGGGTTTCAAAATGTTGCAGATACATTTTTAAAAGGGCTTGTATTTCTAGGAATCAAGATACCTTGCATCCTTTCACCTCCTCTGAATTTTTATTACAAGAATCTTGAACCACTGCATATTCCCTGTGGTGTGCAGGGAAATTTTTGACTTTAAGACATAACAGGTTGTTTTAGTTATGTCTTTAATCAGGTGTTTGGAAATAAGAAGAAAACAATACACAAAAAAAAAATCTTGAATGTTTAAGCTTGAGCACATTATTTGCACAAGAAACCTTGGATGCTCTGCTTAAAGCACATACTACAATTATAACATCAAGTGTATCTAGAGTGCACATACAACTGAAATCAGCTCTACATTTTAAACTCCATGCCTGTGATCAGACAGCACATGCTCACAGAGACAGAACAGCCTAATTGAGCACTTCAGAAGTGACCAAAAGGTGGTGCATACTCCTTCCTGCTGTACCAGATGTTGTAGAGCAGAAAAGGCCGAGCAGAGACTACTGCAAATCTGGGAGCAGACCTCAGTAATCTAATAGTAATTGTCCTCAGCTCATACTCTGTTTCACATTTTCTATCCAAACTTCCATAACCAAGTTTTGTGATAGCTCATAGCAGGCCTAACAAATAAACAGACAAAATAAATGTATGAAATCTTAACAGGGATATACAGAAAATAAAGTACTTACAAAATACATTTGCTGTAAGCAAACTTCCTTTAATAAAACCTGAGAACAGTTCCAAGAGCCTCAGAACACTCCATTAAGATTTTTCTGAAGAGAACCATGGATTTCTTTTTTTTAAATAAAAGAAATTTGGTCAAAGTTATAGAGAAATTAAAAAGTCATTCAAGGGAAACATTACTGTTGAAATGTTGTGATCAATCTGTTTTACTTCTTTTCTTTCTGAGAGTTTCAAAACATTTGGCTGTTTCCCAATTTGAAATGAAGTCAGATTTTGAAATCTCAAATTCTTGAGTAAAGTAGACTGATTCTCCCCCAGGTTGTTCTGACAACACATAGAATCATAGAATTAGCTAGGTTGGAAAAGACCTACAATATCATCCAGTCCAACCATCCACCTACCACCAATAATCCCACCAAACCATGTCTCTCAACACAACATCTAAATGTTTCTTGAACACCTCCAGGGATGGTGACTCAACCATCTCCCTGGGCAGCCCATTCCAGTGCCTGACCACTCTTTCAGAAAAGTAGTGTTTCCTAATGTCCAGCCTAAATCTCCCCTGGTGCAACTTGAGGCCATTCCCCCTCGTTCTGTCACTAGTTACAAGAGAGAAGAGGGCGACCCCCAGCTCACTACAACTTCCCTTCAGGTAGTTATAGAGAATGATAAGGTCCCCCCTGAGCCTCCTCTTCTCCAGACTGAACAATCCCAGCTCCCTCAGCCACTCCTCATAAGGCCTGCGCTCCAGACCCCTCACCAGCTTTGACACCCTGGAGCGTGTTCAGAGGAGGGCGACAATGTCTTTCCTGCAGTGAGGGGCCCAAAACCGGACACAGTACTCAAGGTGAGGCCTTACCAGGGCTGAGTACAGAGGGACAATGACTTCCCTACTCCTACTGGCAACACTATTTCTGATACAAGCCAGGATGCCATTGGCCTTCTTGGCCACCTGGGCAGACTGCTGGCTCATGCTCAGCCAAGCATCAACCAATACCCCCAGGTCCGTTTCCTCCACACAATCTTCCAGCCACTCTGCCCCAAGCCTGTAGCGTTGCCTGGGGTTGTTGTGGCCAAAGTGCAGGACCCGGCACTTGCTCTTGTTGAACCTCATCCCAGTGGCTTCAGCCCAGAGATCCAGCCTGTCTAGATCTCTCTGTAGGGCCTCTCTACCCCCAGGCAGATCGACACTTCCTGCCAGCTTGGTGTCATCTGCAAACTTACTGAGGGTGCTCTCGATGCCCTCATCCAGGTCATCAATAAAGATATTGAAGAGGACAGGCCCCAGCACTGACCCCTGGGGAACACCACTCGTGACCGGTCGCCAGCTGGATTTAACTCCATTCACCACCGCTCTCTGGGCCCGACCCTCCAGCCAGCTCCTTACCCAGCAAAGTGTGTACCTGTCCAAGCCACGGGCTGCCAGTTTCTCCAGGAGAATACTGTGGGAGACAGTGTCGAAGGACTTGCTGAAGTCTAGGTAGACCACATCAACAGCCTTTCTCTCATCCACCAGACGAGTCACTTGATCATAGAAGGAGATCAGGTTGGTCAAGCAGGACCTGCCCTTCACAAACCCACGCTGGCTGGGCCTGATCCCCCAGTTGTCCTGCAAATGCCGCATTGCATTTCGGAAGTGAGAGCTGAAGTTATTGACCTCCGTAGCTGTCCAAACACACAATGCCCATTTTCATTCTAAGACTCTTCCCTCCTTGTCCCCTTTCCCATGCGTTAGCATCACCACAAAGCATTAGAAGGCAACCTGGTTGAAAGGTATGAGATAACCTCCAGTCACCATTCTCAGCAGACACTGAGAATTTTGAGAGCTGGCAGGATGCCTCAACTCTGGAACTGGGAGCTTCTGAAAATATTGTGTGAACATAGCTACTAGAGGAATATTGAGGATTTGGTGAGCAGGAGAGAGCCAGAAAACTGGGCTGGAGCTGCTCTGTGGTTTCTGGGCTGTGGCATGGGCCCCAGGCTTAAGGAATCCTTACCCTGCTAGCTTGAGCAGTGGAGGGGAAGTACCTGGTTACAAAGGAATGCTACGAAGCAGCTCACCTGTAGCTCCAGCATAGAGAGGATGGGAAGAGGAAGAACAAGCAGTGGTATCCTGCAGCATTTTCATTGGATCTATGTGCATCTCATCTGAGTGGGAGACATATCTCTAGGCAGCTCCTCTGTTCTTCACTGTAACACTGAGCCAGGAGTTTTGCTGTTCCCATTTTCTCAGGGCTTTTTTTTTTTAGCTCCTCATTCAGCCATCCCAGAGAGTTTCCCTGGTTCCCAAATTTTGTCCTTTCAGGCCTCCTTAAAATCAACTGAAGGGCCCTGAAGTGTCCCATTATGACAGCCAGAGAAACTTGGAAAGGAGAGTTTGCAAAAATATTTACTATGTGAACTCCCTGTCTTCATAGAAACTGAACTAAGTGACCAAGGGAGAAACTTGAAACCCAAGCTTCTCACTCAATCCACAATGAAACAGAAAATCAACATGCCCTGAAGTGACAACTGGAAAATTATGTCAAAAGCACAAGTCTTCACTGCCTCTATAGCTTTGCAATTCTTACCCTCCCCCATCCCCCCAGTTTGTTTAAGCATGTACTAATTGGATAAGAAACAAAGGAAGATGACTCTTTGGTGCTTTGCTGACAGCATGAACTACTTCAGTTTACTGCAGCAGTTTGACTAACTGCCTATTATCAATTGTTGGTCACTTTGATGTAAGCAAAGTTGGAAAATAAGGAGTCAGTCCTTTAGTCCAACAATCCTCTCTAGCTGAGATCATAAGAATGTGCAATTTTGGCTGCAATACTTAAATGTTCATTCCTCAGTCATTTCAGTATTAGGAGATTGTTACTCTATCGTATGAAGAAAGTGTATATTATTTAAATTAGACAAGTAACCACTCTTGAAATACACAATTGTGAGTTGTAAAGTGTACATAACATTGTTCAAGTATTTTTACTTAGTTTTTCACACTCAGTTTTACTTAACCAATGTAAGAATAACACCACGGGTGAGAGAGTTACCATATTTAGATAACATGATAGACACGGTATTGAACAGCAACTCTCTTAAAAATGCCTTGCTTAATTATAGATTTATACACCAAGAAATATACAGATTTGTTTCCAAGGTCACATTTTTTTCTTCAACACTATCCATAAGGTGTGCAGACAACCCAGCCTTCCCTGCGTGCTGTAGCACTGCTGTAAACAGAATTATTACACTCCATACCCACTGTCTTCCTCAGCTTCAGAACTAGAAAACTTCCAAATATTCTGAGGCAGAGGGGCAGAAGGGTGGTTGTGAACACACATATAGACAAAATATCTTAATGGAGAACCCTAGATGGCCATCTTTCTCCTTTAAGTACCTACTTATATGCCTTGTCATACAGCGGGTCTACATGAAGGACACCTAAAAATTATAATTGACCTTAAGAATGATTCTGGACATTGAAGCTGAATAGCATGCCTTCCAAAGGCCAGAAAGGATTTATGTAAAGCAAATGATGCTCAGAAGGTGGGTATGTAAACCTCAGGGATGGAGATATTTTGCAGAAGGGTCACTGATGTCACTTCCAGTCTAACCAAAAAGGCCTCAGTGGTCGCAGGCATACTAAAATACAGTTAACTATCCATCAATACATTTTTGTGTTGGTACACCCATTGTCTTTTTGCCACAAATGTGAAGAGAGGAGATACCTTGTAAAAATCTTGGCCTATCAACAAGTTGACAGCTTTCCTATTAGCTAAGTTATAGAGGCACACATTGATTATGACAGTCTGTGGCTTAGAAAATTACTGTGGTTAATCTTCTGACTCAAGGAATTGAAGAAAACCTCAGGAAGAAACTTGGAATGGATCTGAACCGTGACTTTGTCTGAAAAATAGATCAATAGAGATTTGCATGGAGGATGGCATTTCTTACTGAGGCCTTTGGCAGTTTTCCTTATCAATGGTTGAAAGAAGGAAGAAAAAGCTTACTCTCACAGTCTCTCCACTCACTGTGAAGCTTCATAGGCCAAAGGTTGGAGCCAAGAGTTGCCTCCAAGCACCACTTCAAACACTTCAATGATGTGTTCAGTAAAGTTTGAAGTGTTGAAGGGGACAGCCTTTGCCAACAGCAGATAATATCTTAGTAAAATTTGTACAGCTGCATGCCCATAAACTATGTCAGATGACAAAGTGTAACTACACCAATGCCAACATGAAGAATCAAGAATATTAGAATGATGCCAGTGAGTACACTGCCAAGGCTGACTTCTCTGGTGAAGTTTCTATCATGTAAATCATGCTCAAGCAAGAGTGTTTCAAACTCAGAAAGTTTAATTTCCTTGGAGCTTTGCCCTGTTGTGGCAAGTGGATGCCCACAGATAGTTGCAGCAACGCAAGAGAACATACTAGGCCCAAGAAAGTCACTGCTTGACGCTACTGAAAGCTGCTCTAGTGATACCTGAAAGCCCACTTCAATGGATACAGGCATGTAGGTTGTGCATAAGAAAGATATTAGTAATCAGATGATTTCAAAGAGGACTCTCAAAATTTCCACCTAAAACAATAAATGATGGAGATACAAATGGTCAGATTTAGAATGCTGAAGGGAGTAAGAAGTATGGAGTATTTGCTCTTTCACTTGAAAGTGTGGAAGGTGGGGAACAGCTTGTGAGCATACTATATCAAACAGTAAGTTTTTCTGGAGCAAACATTTTGCCATATGTACAGGGACAGCATCAGTGTAGATGAGTGAGAGAATATAGAGGAAAATATGGTTTTGCTAAACAGCTTGCCAAAGACCTGGTTTTCTTTAAGCATATTTGTCCAAAGTCTCATAACTTTAAGCTGTTATAAATTAGGAAGAATACAGTTATATGAGAATTATGTAAACAGGTTAGTATGACACTCCTCATTTGAATGGATAACTCATCTTAAGACAAAGTCAAAAGCTATAATGCAATTATTGTTCAACTTACATGTTTAACTGGTGACAGCATCAGAGAATGAAAACACAGTTTAATATATTACAGTATTCAACTACTGGCTTGGTGACCATTTCAGGTCAAAGACTCAGTCTAGTTTCCCCTACAGTTTAACAGAACACACATTTTGGACTAGGAAGAGAATTGTTTTTCTTAGCCTGCCAAGTGACATTCAACAAATCACTTTGCTGTGCCACAATTCTCTGTAAATTAAATGCAGCATAACACTTGTGACTCTTAGCAAAGTACCTCCAAAAGAAACTAAGTAAAGTTCTAGAAATTAATCAAGAGTCATTACCTGAATATAGTCATGTGAATGTACTGTCTGGTATGTTAATATTATTAACCTGATTATTTTTGTATAAGCATATACATACTTTCACCTAATTTCTTAATTTAATGAATTTTTATAGTATACCAGCTGTCTTTCTTGTAACTTTTTAGAACTCTTGGATGATATACAGCGGGGGAGACTCTCCTCCATCATTATTTTTCAAGTATTCTGTATTTCTTGATTTAATCTTCATTAAACTAGTTTCCCTCACACAGAAGGAAGAGTACGAACAGAAAAATACCGATGCAGTTAGAACAGGCCATTTAAGATGCCAACCTTTTCACCCACATCTGCTGGAAAACTCAGTGTTGCTAAATTGGAACAGGCATGCACTTTTCAACTACTGTAGTGTACAATCCATCAGGTCTGAGCAAATTCACCTTCCCTGTTGTTAAAGCCAAGACTTCATACCTTTATGCCTTGTTCTGTGAACTTGGTAATAAGAAGTTCAGGGAAAACAGGCAGTATAGCTGAGGCACTACACATAAATATTCTGGTGCTCATCAGTGAGTTTATTGGCTCATTATTTTTTAAAATGTATTGGATCATAGGATATTCATACTGTCACAGGATAGCTCAGGCTGGAATAGACTCTAAAGATTCTTATTCCAACCTCCTGCTCAAAGCAGGATCACAGTTGGGGTCAGGTAAGGTTGCTTACGGCTGTAACTACTCAGGTCACAAAAACCTGCAAGTATGGTTAATATGCAGCCCCACTGAGCAAGTTGTTACAGTGGCTGATTGTCCTTCATACCTGCTGTCTCTAGTACTCTTCCATGCAGTGATGTGAAGTGTCTTCCTCTATTTTCTTGATAACCACCTAATGGCCAGGACAAGACTGCTGTTACGTGTTCAAAGCTGAAGAAGCCTAGTTCCTTCAGCCTTCTCTCACAAGGCAAGTAGTCCAGCCACCTGAGAGCAACATCTTGGTTGTCCTCTGCCCCAGTTTATCAATGTCTTTCCTAAACAGAAGGGTCTTCAAATTAGCCACAGCACTCCAAATATTGTCTCTTAAGTAGGAATCTCCTGAACACTTAGTGAAGTGGGGATCATTCCTTCCCTTCATCTACTAGCTGTTCTCTTGTTAGTTAGTGTAGATCAGGATGCTGTTGGTTTTCTTCACTGCCAGGGCATGCTGCTGGCATGCTCAGCTTGCTGCCTGCCAAGACTCCCTCACCCTTTCCTGCAGGGCCTTTTCACCATCTCTCTCCAGCAGTCCCTAATGCGCAAAATGAGTTCTGTGCTCATGAAAGCCAAATTTCTGTCAACAACATCAACCATGCAATCAGATGTTTATCCACAGAATTTATCTGCTCTCCCCTCCTGTCTTCCTTTCCTCTGCACTGGTAAGATTGAAGAGAACACCACCTGGACAGCCGCCATGCCTTTGACCCTCACTCCCAAAGCTGTCTGGTCACTCTTGATACACTCAAAATCCCCACCAAAAGTATTAACACTGCTGAAGTGATTCAGCAGCAAGAAAAATAGCACAAAGCCAACACAAGCCCTGGCAGTTTCTTTCCCACATGCTGTATCCGAGCTCCCAGCAAGCAATAGATCTTCCTAGACAGCAAGCCAGGTCAGCTAATTGGGGCATCTGTACCTTGTGGATGGGAGTCCTTCACTAACAACACTGAAGACCTCCTCTTCATGCTAATGTTTGCCAAGTGGTTCATCAGGTGGCTCTGATGTATCCCTAAGGACATCTTTTTTTTTCAGCACACTGAACCAGTACTGCAACTGCAGATGGAGAAGAAACGACCCTCCTCTTACCAAAAGTTATGAACTTCCTGCCCTTCCTAGCCCAGGACTCTCAATTTAACCCACAACTTACCACAGTTTCTGGCTGCCTCTCTGGCTCCTGCAGGACCTCTGTGAATATCCTGGCAGCTTCTTTCCTATGTTGTCTGATGCTGTGCAGTTTGTTCTCTTGCTCCCACAGCTCTTCATCTCAGCAAAATAGCTCTAGATCACACCTTCTGCAGCAAGGACACCGTTTCCCCCTGCTCCAGCCTTTGGAAGAGGCACTGGGCAGCCTGAAATCTGGGGAGCTTCATCCTCCCTCTGGGGCTGTGATTTGAGTAGAATCTTATGCCATGCCAGGAGTAGTTGCTCCATCTGGTGCTGGGAACTGTGCCTGTGGTGCAACGCTATTGTTCTTGGGGAGTACCACATCATTGTCAGCAGATTTCTGTCAACCTTCCATGTGCCTTTCCAAGCAAATTGCTGCTTCTGAGAGCCGTGCCCTGGGCCCTATGATTTGGGTCTACCAGTTAGGTAGGTGAATGGTTAGTGCTGACCTTCTCCAGTCAGGATCAGCCTTTCCCAGCAGCAAAGGGTGAACTTGAGAATGCCAGAAAAGCCTCCAAAAAGTCTAGAAGCAAAACCTAGAATTCCTCTGCAAATGGCTAGCTCTGACAGAGAATAGCACTCCAAGAAGCATCCCTGCTTCCCTTTGTGTACCCAACCCTTTGAACTACCACTCTGACTGCCAAGACCCTCTTTGGAGCTCCTAGTCACTGTGTTCCCTAAAGGCCAATAAAACAGCAGCTGAAAGGTCATAGAATGGGTTTGCATTGGAAGGGACCTTAAAGACCATCAGGTTCCAGCCCCTCTACTGGGGGCAGGGCTGCCACCCATGAGATCAGGCTGCCCAGGGCCCCCTCCAACCTTGCCTTGAACACATCCAGGGATGGAGCATCCACCACGTACTGCTCACACTGAAATTAAAAGGTTGCATGCATATTGCCTTAAGGGTAGGCTTTACATTAAAAAGCTGACATCCTGCTTAGACTAAGAGCAAGACAGACATAGGCTAAAAATGGTGATAGGCTAAAAACCTAACCAAATATTTTTCTTGTATCTCTTTACAGGGTTCACAAAGTTCTCTGGGCAGGCGGGTCAAAATAAAATAAAACACAGCATTTCAAAACTAGTAAAGTGAAACAAATGCCAAGAGTCACAAGTTATAACAAGCTACTATTATATGGAGAAAATGTTGGTAAGATAAACATTTCTAATCCAGAACACCAAATGGAACATCAGAGATGAAGGGAAAAAAAGAATTTAGCTACGTGAAGAACGTGCTGTAAATTGAAGTAGAATAATAAACTGAATCTTAATAATAAAGCAAGTAAGTACTATGATTAACTAAACTATGCCATGTGAAAGGTTATGAAAAGACTTTGAAAGAGGAACAGTCTTTCACAGGGACATGTACTCTTCCCATTGCTATTGGGAGAATTCACACATGCATCAGAGAGGATGTGGTTTATTTTATACAGCAGGACTCATAAATCATGAGAAAAGTTTCATAGAAATGAGAAGTTGTGATCTACTATTAATGTTCCTTATGCTTAAGGAGTTAAAGAGTACTCATATCCTTGTCTAGAGCAAACAGGACTGAAGATCTCTGAGATGAGGCTATACTTGAATTACTTGCATATCACCAGGAAGGAGTTCTGGAATAATGAACAGTCCATGACACATAAAATACCGCTATCACATTCTTCCAGGTTTGAGGAATAACTAAACAATTTGTATAAAGATTAGTCTCCTAAAAATGAGCATTCTCCCAAATAAGAGAACAGTATCTGTTATCTCCTGTATGTTAAAGGGTTAAAAATGTGAATTTAAATGTCCAACAGTTTTTAACACATCAGTCTAAAATAGTCTCCAAACCAAAATGTTTTGGGATCTTAGTTCTTCGTAAGTGATTACAGCCTTAGTATTTTGTCCTGATACGGGATGAAAGTTATATCTGAATCTTGAAGAATTTTAGAGGTGAAGTTAGGTTTGCCAGTGTGATTCAGTTAGCACAAAAGCTATTTCAAAGAGAAGCACAGCTATTTCATGTAAGTACATATCAGAACACATTTTAGAACAAAAAGGGCTAAAGTAAATTTGAGCTGTTGTTTTTTGAAAATAAACAAATGTTTCCACAGCTGCAGGGAGCAAGCTGAAGAGGCCCAAGCACTGCTCAAACAGAGCTCAGGAGCGCACTAAAACATAGTGTTTGAAATAATTCAAGTCTGTGGATTCATTACACGAGAGAAGGAGCTCTGAAATCTTACATCTCTAAAGCCATTAGCACACAAAGTCAGTAAATTTTACTCTTGTAGCTTATGAGAGGCTTCTCCAAATAAACAAACCAAAAAGAAAACACTCAAATCCAAGTAGATAAAAAACCTTGCATTTCCATAGAAATTGAGCTACTTGTTGAGAGAGATTCTTAAGGCAACATTACATTCCTCTGCAGCACACCTCAACCAAGCTAACTCTCTTGCTAATAGACAACTTTAGCTAAGAAAAATGAGACCAAGTGTTTTTCAGGACCCTGAGTGCCCTAATTAGACTAAATGGCTTTGATTGGCCTCACCTGGGGACTCCAGCCAGGCCCTGCCCTGTGCTCAGGAGCCTCATTTAAGCTCATTGGTGCCAGCTGTCTTGGGTGATTGGCTTTTTTTCTTTTTTTCTTTTCTTCTTTTCTTCTTTTCTTCTTTTCTTCTTTTCTTATAACCTGTGCATTGGTTAATTAGAGATTAGCTGATATGTTCACTGCTGTGGGCTCCTGGGGAGCTGGCAGTCTTTACTGCTCTCTGACCATCTTCTGAATTCAAGAGAAAAAAAAAGAAGTCAGATGACAAGTTCTGCAGAAAAAGAGTTGCTTTCTGGAGTTGTCATATGGTAGGTGTTTTTAATTGTGTAGTCTCTCTACTGTATTTTTGAGTACTCTTTCACTGGCTCAAAGGATTTAATAAAGGAGTTATTGAAACTGGTTTGTTGGCCTTGCATTTGTGTTTAGATATATTTCTGAAACAAATAAATTGAAGGGTAACTAATTATCTGTGAATTCCTGAGGTAATTTATAAGTAAACTTGTTAATAACTCCTTACAACTTCTTGCCCTGCAGTGTGTGAATTAAAAACTATATGAATAAAAACTGTTGCTGTTATTCTCACTCAACCTGAAAAGACATTATCTAAAAAATAGCACCTCTGTAACATGTTAGCCTTTTAGGATGATTTTACCAATAAGAAAGCTATACGCCCAGGTATAAGCTGATAAAAGTCAGTGTGTTAACAGAAACATAGAATCGTTAGAGTTGGAAGGGACCTCTGAAGGCCATGTGGTCCAACTCCCCTCTAGTGAGCAGAGTCAACTCAGCTAGATCAGGTTGCGCAGGGCCTCTTCAAGCCTCGCCTTGAAAATCTTCAGGGACAGGGCATCAACTACATCACTAGGCAGCCCGTTCAAGTGCCTCACCACCCTCACTGTAAAAGCTTCTTTCCTTATATCTAACCCAAATCTACCCCGTTTGAGCTTGAAACCATTTCTCCTTGTTCTACCACCACAGACTCTGCTGAAGAGTCTGTCCCCTTCTTTCCTGTAGCTCCCCTTTAAATACTGAAAGGCCGCTATCAGGTCACCTTGGAGACTTCTCCAGACTGAAGAACCCCAGCTCTCTCTCACCCTGTCTTCACAGGAGAGGTGGCTCATTCTGAGGATCGTTTCTGTGGCCCTTCTCTGGATGTGCTCCAACAGGTCCGTGTCTCTCCTGTACTGAGGACTCCACATGTGGATGCAGTACTCCAGGTGAGGCCTCACCAGTGCAGAGCAGAGGGGCAGGATCACCTCCCTTGTCCTCCTGGCCATGCATCTTTTGATGCAGCCCAGGATACGGTTGGCTTTCTGGGCTTCGAGGGCACATTGCTGACTCATGTCCAGGTTCTCATCTACCAGTACCCCCAGGTCTTTCTCAGCAGGGCTGTGCTCAAGCCTTTCATCCCCCAACTTGTATTGGTAGTGGGGATTACAAGAGCTTGCACTTGGATTTGTTGAACCTCATGAGGTTCACCTGGTCCCACAGCTCAAGACTGTATAGGTCTCTCTGGATGGCATCCCATCCCTCTGGCGTGTTGACCACACCCCACATCTTGGCATCATCAGCAAACTTGCTGAGGCTGCGCTCAACCCCACTGTCAATGTCATTGATGAAGATATTGAAGAGTTTTGATCCCAGCACTGACTCCTGTGGCACACCACTCATCACTGATCTCCATCCAGACATCGAGCCATTGACCACCACTCTCTGGCCTCAATCCTGCAGCCAGTTCTTTGTCCATTGAACAGTCCACCCATCAAATCTATGTCTTTCCAATTTGGAGAGAAGGATGTTGTGGGGTACCATGTCAAAGGCCTTACTGAAGTTCAGACAGATTACATCAGTGGCTCTTCCCTTGTCCACTGATGCAGTAACACCATCAAAAAAAGGCCACTAGGTTGGTCAAGCAGTATTTGCCCTTGGTGAAGTTATGCTGGTTCTCCTGTATCACCTTCCTGCCTTCCATGTGCCTTAGCATAGCTAAATTGAGCAACATAAATTGAGTAACATTTATCTTACTGTGAACATATTGTGAAATTTCAGTGCAGTTCACCCAAGTTTTACTAGCTCGTGACCTATAAAGTTTCATAGTAAGTCAGCATAAAAGCATTAGTACTGTAAGAGTTTACTTGATACCACTACTATGTCCAGTTTTTAAAAATATGCTATGGAATGTTAATAACCAGCTTTTTCATTCACCTAGGAAACTTGCTTCTGAATATAGCACTGCTTTGATAAAGTTGGTAATATTAAAAGAACCTATTTTAAAAACTTAGTAACTAGTTTTCAAGTGATTTTACCAACTGGGATCGTGAGAATGTAGCAGAATATTTTATCTGTGGGAGACAAAATACAAGGCAGAATATTTTGTTGTCAATTTCTCAGCCTCAGAATATTATTGAAATAATTATTACTAATAAGAAGTCATATTCAAGCATCACAAAATCTATTTCTTTTCCGTTTCTGAAGTTAAAACTGTTTAATCATTATCTGTAGAAGACCATGACTCGTCTTCTTGTTCTGAAGCTCTACTTGCATGAAACATGGTCTTCAATTCTCCATTTGCACCACAATTACTTTTCTCGTTAGCAACTTACAGTAAGCCACTTGATGGTATTTGAACTATAAAATCTAGTTCTTCACATAAATACTGCAGAATTAGCATCTGTCTAATTCAAGAATGAATATTTGCATACAGACTACTGTAGTGACTTGTAACAATAAAATATAGGGCTGGTATTACCAGTAGGTACCCTTTGTTTCTTTATTTTAAACATACATTATTGTAACTCAGGTAGCAAAAATGCACTCTAGCTAAGCTATGGTGATTTTTTTTTTTGCTTTACTGTCACTATTTGAAATGGGACTTCTATTGTATTTTGGAAATATTATGAGTTAGGCAAGCTTTGCTCACCAAAATTAGTATGTAGTTCCTTGAGAACAGCAGCTCTCCATCACTACAGGATATTTTATTTAAAAGCCAGGTTTAGAACATGGCTGAAGACATGCTTCCCAGGGAAATACTGGGCTGAAAAATTAAGATAGCTGTTAGATCCTGTGAAGGCTGCAAAGCTGGGCAGGAGGCTGGATCTGGCAAATGGTACTTGTCTCATAGGGTTGTAGGGCCTGCAGTTAAGGCCAGGGTTCAGGTCTGATTGTGTCAGGCTTTGGATTAAGGACAACTGGGACTGAAGACCTATGTTTATCCTGGAATCTGTCAAGAGTGGTGCTGCTGCAAGCATCAATGAAAGATTTATGGCAGATTTCTGGGGATCTGGCGGTCACTGGGCTGTAGTTAGCTAAGATTAGTGTTATACTTGGGACTGAAGACAGCAGAGCTCCAAGAGTTTGCTTTTCTGACGCACTTAACAGAAGTAGCATAAGAATGGTGGCAAGGGTGAATGGGACCAGCTTAGTGTTGTGTCAGAGCTACTTGGCAATAACTATAACTGCTTTGGATGAGGTTTAAGGTTATGGCTTGGTAGAGTAAGGGCTGAAAGATGGTTTTAATGATGGTTTCTTTATGGCCTAGAGCGAGATCTGATGCTGGTAGTGTTGGAAATGCTGAGTTGCTTATGGAAGTGTCTAGGAAAGAGTGGATCTTGCAGCCATCATCAATTCTAAAATGGAATTTGAAGTTTAAACAGCATTGTGTAATGGGGTCTCATCCCTGTCTTGTTGGGAGATGTCATTTGTTACCACTGGTGTTGGGAAAGTATTTGCGTGTCCTACAGTATAAACGGTGTTCAACTTTCGTGCTGATTCTGCAAGGCCTAAAGCAGTGGAAAATAGCTAATCCTGGGAGAAACAATGGCTTATGATAAGGCAGTTATGGATTACTTGGCTATCACTAACCATAGGAAAAATACGTTAAAGAACTTGTACAGGGGCCTTGTACGACACAAATATTTTGACTGATGGTGAAGATGAGTTATAAATCTTTCAACTTACATTTTGATACAAAATGCACAATTTTGTCATTGCTTTTGTAATAGTTATCTACCTACCTTTATCCTAGAGAAGCTGAATGGTTTCACAAAGTCAGTTAACACCTTTAAGAGAACAGAGAAGACAACTTTCCTATGCCAACAAGCTTTGAGTGACAAATACTATTTTGTTACTCACGTGTATATTGCTTCATTTTCCTAACCACTCTGTCCAGATATCAATATCTCCATCTACTTAATAATGCATTTTTTCTTGTAATATCTCGTACACCTTGGGGGCAGGGGGCATGCCTTATGAAACCAGTCAACAATTCTAACGTTGTTTCCCCATTTTTCTAACTTTAAAACACCTGACTGCTATTGCAAGATGATATTTCAGAAGAGATATTTCTGTTTGCATGCTGCAAGGGTGGTGCTACTTGTCTGTGTAAATGCAAAATATTTCATATCTTAAACAAGAAAAGGATTTTAAGTCTCTCTTTTTCTTTAAACACAGAAAAACTCTGAGAGTTGGTCTTTATCTTTCAATCAGTAAGACAACTAAATTTTATTTGCTCTGATGGCCTTCACATTTAGACATCCCCAGTGCATCTGAGACAGAGAATATGTTTATGAAGCATTGTAAGATCAAACAACAGAAGAACCTTCCAGTTTAATTTACTATTCTAGTTGTAGTGTAACTCAAAGATATGGTTCTTATGTACCTGTCATAAAACTGCTCAACTGCTTAATCAGAGAGGCAACAATTTTGTCAATTAAGTATTGGGCCCATGAGTTTCATGCAAGAAATTATGGAATTATTGAAAAGTGACCTTTTAATTGTTAAATATGTACGTGATTTTATTATTTGAGCATGGCAATATTCTTCACGTGTTTAATTTGTTGTAAATTAATAGCTCAGAAATGATTATTTAAGAACAAACATGTTTGCCCTGTTTAAGTAACAAAGGCCTCAAGTGTCATGTAATTTTTCTCTGTAATGATCTACCACTTACGTAACTCAGATGTGTAGTTGTATAGCAAGACTATTAATAGTGAATTTGTGTTCAAAGAGCATATTTCAGTAAAGTTTAAAATTCAGTATGAAATTGAAAATTTAAGGTTTTTTAATAAAGCAATGCAAAATACTTAACAGGGATTACAAAATTCAAAAGGTCATTATATAGTACTCACTTGTCTTAGTGTGAAATAAGGAAGTCGACATAAAAGTTTTGTCTTTTTTTTCCCCTTTTTTAAAGAAAAGAAAACAAGATGACAAAACTGTTATAACTCTAATGGTAGCAGGTAGGATGCTGTTGGATTGACTTATCACTGTTCAGTTGTCTTCAGTACCAATTAAGATGCAATGCTACTTCATATTCACAAAGTGCAGAAACAGTCATGACTATGCATAAGCTGAAAAAGTTCTAGCTGCTCAAAAAAAAAAAAAGTGCAATATTTTCCCCAAGTTGCTAGGTTTCCTTAGGAAAAGGGTAAGAAACCCAAAATACTGAAGCTGAAGATTAAAGTGTCATAATTTTATTCAGCTTTTCAATTTAGTGCATTTGGAAAGTAATAAGTAGAAATAAGTAATATGATAATTTTGAGAACATGACACAAATTATTTAGGAACTTACTAAACCAACCAATATGTTATTCTTTAGAAAATAACATAATGCTGAGAAGGCTTGAAATTAAAACAAAAGCTGGATTCATATGAAGCACTATTTTTAACTGTAAAAAGTTGCTAACCCTTATTTTTGATTGCCACATACTGAAAATTTGGATTCACAATTTCTTTAACAAAATATGCTGCATTTTATTCACTTCTTCTACAGAACTCTGGGTACATACAAGAAGCGATGTTGTTTTCTTAACTTAGATAATTGCATATTCCTATTGAAAAGGAACATGACTTTTGAGATGTTTAGCCTCCACTTAGAGTGCAGCAATCAGATGAAATCAGTTTGTTTAAAAATATTTTTTAACCAATGCATCATTTATTTCAGTGCTGGATAGAACTGGACAAAGATGTCATAAAATATAAATAAAATTCTGTATTTGACCTCATTCTCTCGAGCAAAATAATGCATAGAAGAGATGAAGTATAGACAAGAACAAAGCTCTACAAACAGTAGATATTCAGTTTTTGTTCAAAGTCATTACAGGTTTGAACAAAAATGACAAACACTGGCTTCTCACCCAAGAGGGAAGTTGCTATCTTTGTGGCTTAATATTTTTGGTGTATGTGCAATTCGCTGTTTACATTCCTAAGCCCGCTTTGTGCTAAATCTGAAAGGAAAGGCTTCTGCAGAGCAGCTGAAAGAGACAGTTAAGTTTGTGTGATTCTCATGCACACAGGAACAGTGAACTACTAGAAAAATAACTTAGAGAAACAACATGTTAACTAAGGAGATATTATCAGGTTTCAGGAAGAAACTCCCTTTCTCTTTCATTCCAGGTGGATATTAAAACTAGTGCCAAATGAAAATTATTCTTCCTCATGTTAGTCCTTTCCTAATACTTTCCAGTCCTCAGGGAGGTCTTGAGGTTCTCAAACAAGTTTTGTGCAGTAACAATGCCCACTCAGCTAATTTCTAGACCTTTCCTAGTCTCAGAGCAATCTGCACACCCTGACTTTTCCTTTCAGAAAACAATGGCTCCTTCCCTGTTTGCTGGGGAAAGTCTGTGTTTTCCACTGTCTAAAATCACCACATTCTCAAGGAAAAGAAAATTTATTCTTTGAAGTACAAAACACAATCTTTTTTATGTTATTCAGATACATAAATGCTCCTTAACGTGAGCATTCCATCACATAATTTCTGTTTCCGCAAAGAATGTACCATTTCTACTTTATGTAAGCTTTTGAAAGCAATGTTATGAGAATAAAAGTTACACTTTATAAAGAACACTTAGTGTGTTCTTACATTTGGGATCTGTCTTCGATTAATTTTTCTCTCAATTCTTTCATCCCTGAAGAATGTATGTATGTCATAGTTTGTTAACTTGCCAGCTTTGCCTGAAGAATGAATAGGACAGTTCAAGGCAATCCTCAAACTTTAGATCCTCTCCTCCTAGAGAAATGCTTTTGCTAATGTGCACTAAAAGAGACTTTGTTCTTTTCCAAAATCTGGAACTCAAGTTGCTGGTCAAAAATCAAACCACTTCAATTTAGTTGATGTTCCCACCTGATTCTTCAGGATTTCCCAACCTGTATAAAATAATGGAATCACTGAATTGTTTGATTTGGAAGGGACCTTTAAAGGTCATCTGGTCCAACTCCCCTGCAATGAACAGGGACATGCACAGCTAAATCAGGTTGCTCAGAGCCCCTTGCAGCCTGGCCTTGAACGTCTCCGAGGATGGGGCACAGAACACCTCTCTGGACAACCTGTTCCAGTGCCTCACCACCCTTACTGTAAAAAAACTTCTTCCTCTTTTCCAGTCTAAATCTACCCTCTTTTAGTATGAAACCATTTCCCCTTGTCTTATTGCAGCAGACCCTGCCAATGAGTCTATCCCTTTCTTATAGCTGCCCTTTAGACACCTTGAAAGACTGCTATCAGGTCTCCTAGGAGCCTCCTCTTCTCCAGGCCGAAAAGCCCCAGCTCTCTCAGCCTGCCCTCATAGAGAAGGTGTTCCAAGCCTTGGATTATTTTTGTGGCACTCCTGTGGACACACTCCAACAGAGCCATATCTCTCCTGTACTGAGAGCTCCATGATACTCTAAGTGAAGTCTCATCAGGGCACAGGGACAGGGTCACGTCCGTTCACCTGCTGGCCATGCTCCTTTTGATGTAGCCCAGGATATGGTTGGCTTTCTGGGCTGAATAATGACATGACATTTGGAAGAGTCAGGAAGTGTTATGTTCCCACTCATGAAGGAATTTATCATCTATTTGCCTCCATGAAATTAGACTTAGGACCAGGAAAGATGTAGAAAAGCAAGTTTATTTCAAAACAATAAAAAGGTTGCATTACAAAGAATATATCACAACATTTGGAGAAAGACAAATGACAAAAAATACACGTTATCTGTCAGATACTTTGGAATGCCTCTGTACTTTTACATGGTTAGCAGAACTAAGAATTGAAAATAGTGAAAATTTTTTGCAATGGCTAGAATTATGAGCTGGTTCTTGGATGGACTTCTCCCCTGGGCATGGTCTCCCTGAGTAATAACTACTACTTTTTGTAAGGGTAAGGAACAACTCCCCCCACTCCCAGGAATAAACAACATATCCTTGCATATTTGCTGTGATCCTTAATCTTGGCAGTTATTTCAATAGAAAGAACAAATTTTAACTTCTCTGCTAATGAAATTCAGTTTGCCTAAAAATTAGCCAACTTCTGGATGGATCTGGAGATTTAAGGCTTCATTTATCAATGAAGTAATGTGCTTTTCTTCTGCCTTTTCAGTGTAAACTGAGTGTGGCAGGAGATTTTTTTTAAGACTTCTGCAAGCAAGTTCATTTCACTACTTAATTTTTCTATATTATATACATGTGAGAGCTAGTTATTGTATAATAACTGCATGATAATTTATGCAGTCTTCTGTCAGCTCTTTGTAACAACCACACATGAACGTTAATGAGAAAATGATAGAGATAATGGTATGCTTGTATCAGGTGCATCTGAATCACAGCTAGTCTCATTTGAAACATGTCACCATGAGAACTGCATCTTCTGCTACAAGAGTTCACAATTCTGTGTATGTCAGATCCCTGGCCCTTGAAAGAAACTTGCCCTCTGAACTCATTCTATCCTTCTTAGTCTCCTCTGCTTTCTTGAAGCTACCACCTTAGAGCATTTCCAAATCCTATACTAAGATGTAAAGAAAGGTGAAGAGAAGAATCATTCCAATAGTCACAGGTTAAGAAAAATCAGAATTCTCTCATGCAGCTGGACTTTCTGCTTCTCCCCTTCTGGCTTTGAGAACAATCTAGACTCTGGAAATGGTAAGGAGAAAGCATGGCTTGTCTCCCAAGAGAGCAGTGATATCACAGATGGTCAAGAGAAAGCTATCAAGGAATGAAGGCTGCTCTTTCACGCATCTCTGTGTCAACGGTTTACGGGCGTTCAGCCCAGTTCCGTGACGAATGGGACGGGGGACCCACGGGCCCACACCCCGGGAAAAGGGAAAAGGGAAAAAAGGGTAAGGAGATGGCCCTGAGAGCAAAGAACAGCAGCAACAATCTGAGGAGAAACAAACTAATTTACTAAATAAGATATCGGAATCCAAAACAACACACTATAATACAATATAATTACAATTTAAGCTGATAAATCCGATACAGAGAGAGAGAATGTCCCAAAATCAAGGTAGGCCTTACTCTACTACTGACGATAAGAGGGCTGGAGAGCGAGGTGCTGCCAGGACGAGAGACAGGCGGAAAAAGGGATGAGGTCTCGTGATCTGCAAGTTTTTATCTTTTCCCTCTGGCCAGAAATGGTAACAGAGGAGCAAAGTACCCTGGGGAATGTAGTAGTCCTTCTCTTCTGAGAACCAGGTACATACACTACATGATGCTATGATGTGGAATACCAATAACCGAAAATCATAAAACCATGACACTCTGGAAGACTACATTTGGAACATTTCCAACAGAAACCCATAGATTCATGAAAATACCATGACATTTATCAGTGCAGATGGCCACAGGTTAAACTGTTATTCCTCTCTAGCCTTGGACTAGTCTGGATGATCAAACATTAAAGCATCTGAAATGCCTGACCAAATGTCAAAATATTACTGATGGAAACCAGTCTGACATGAGCAGAAGACACCATTGCCTTGTTACCAAACTATCTGATATCATAGCTGAGTAAAACATAATGACCTCTTTCTCTTAGTCTTTTTAAAGACTTAATTGAAAAGACCTTAATATGTAAACAAACAAACAAAACAAAGTTTAAAAGAACAAGGCAATTCTTGAGTCCCCCCAAAATTTACTATTTGATATATTTTTACACCTGTTAGTAAAAAGGTAAGCATTGCATTTACTCAAAATCTGACTTTAAAAAAAATAAAAGTCAGAGAAACTTAAGCCTGAAACAAACAAATGCCAGCTGTAAACAACTTGAGTGACAACAAACTTCTATAGCTTACGCGAATTGTGGTAATGATCCATACTACAGGACAATTTAGTCTTCCTTTCTGACTGTGTCATACAGTGACACTGAGTATGTGCTGATCCATGCTTTACAAGGAAAGAAGATTGTGAAAATATAAGACTCTCAGATGACTTGAAGCAGCAAAAATCAGGCCGTATTATTTGCCTTTAACAGGGGTCTTGTGTACTTGAATTGCATGGAAAGAATTTTCAAATAATCAACACCATCATTTGTTGTGGCTTCATATCAGAGGCTGCAATGAAGTGTTTATTTTTAGTCTGTGAAATATAGACTTCTCCTACTAAACACAGAATTACACACTGATATAAACTTGGAATAAAATAATCAAAAGGGCCATACTTGTTGAAGCCAGAAAATGAAACAAAACAAAGTCTGAAAAATTCTTAAACTGCATAGTATTTAAGAGCTGAAATGACCATTAAATCATCTAATCAACCTTCGGAGGTAAGAGGCCATTAGGTTTTCTCCAGATGCTTGTCTCTACATCTTTAAGATTCATAAAATGACTCAATTCCAAGAGGATTAAGCTGTATGTCCCAAGCAAAGACAGTGGTTTAGCTCTCAGCAGTGACACCACTAAATTGAGATGAGTATTAGCACGCAAACCATAACTGAAGCTATTGAACGAATACAAAGTTCAAAAACGTTCTTGCCAGTCGAGCCAGAGAAAACTTGTTTCCACTTCCAAAGATAAGGATTAGTATCAGCCTAAGAAAAAGAACAAAACATCTGTGATTTGGAAGTAAAAAAAATGTATTCCTCACCTCAAAACTACTCTGATGTCTAACGCTTCGTCTCTGACACTGCACTGGCAAAATGGAGGAAAAATGTAATACATGTTGTTAAATACTGATCTTTGTATTTTAAACTATGCAGGAACTGCCAGCTATCCTCAGCATACTAACTGAAGTGAAATAACTAGTGATGCTGAGCTGCAAGTATTAAGAGTGTGCTGCAGATAATGTAATTACAGTTTTCTCCCTAGAATGGCAGAAAGTCATTTAGTGGCTTGATTGTTCACAGACTAGTCTCTCTCTCCCTCTCACTTTCCACTTGTAAATACTACAAGAAAGTCACCTAAGCTTTTCTTCTAATAAATAGAATTAGTCCTACATTGTAGTACTATTACAGTTCTGTTTTTGTGATCCTTCTTTGGACTATTGCTGGGAACTTCCAAATCTGGACAAAGGCACCTATGAAAGAGCAGGAGAAAAACGTAGGAAATGATGTAACAATCAGTTTAACAGCAGTTCTTATTTAAAAGAAAATTATCATGGAATGAATAATCAAGCCACTAAATGACTGAAGTAACAGCCATCATAGTTGTGTTGAAAATAAATTGTTTTAGATCATACAGTTTCTTGCTATGAGAGGGTACCAGACTTTGGATGCTAGCTAAGGTCAAGAGATGGCAGACATCCATATTTGCATATATATGCATATATATTTTTTGCACTCACATACAGCTTGCATAAGTAAGTTTGAGATATATACCCTAGAGAAAATAAGCATACAGGTGATATAAACATAATTGAAAAACTATTTAGAAGTAGCTGTCGTTAATTCACTGCCAACATGGAAGGCTGCATTAACGTAAGATTTGCAGGAACGTGCCCTGAGTCTGATACTATTTGATGTACTAGTTATTAACTGGATATTGTAATAAAGAGGAAGCTTTTTAAACTGCTGGTTACAGCAACTGTGAGGAACTGCAAGCATTTTAGACAAGAGGGCTATACTTCAAAGTGGTCTTGACGAACAGGAAATAAATCTGAAAAAAGAAAATGCAATTCAATAAGGATATGTACAAGACTACATACAAAGCAATGAACATATGTATAGCTTGAGGAATGTTTACCTGGCAGTTCTGAAACTACAGAGATCAAGACCTGTACGTGAGTCAACAATATCACTGCCATTGGAAAAAGCATTCACGACTATCATCCAAAAGATTGTAAAGAGATATTTTTACTTTTTCAACACTAGGACCTTAGCTGCAGTACTGCGTTTAATTTAGGCACCATGCTTTTACAAATGTTTGGAGCAATTCCAGGGAGTCTAGCATAGAGCAGCAGGCATGGCTGAAGATCTATAAAGTATCATCTGTGGGGAAAGATAAAAAGTACTGAGATTGTTCAGGCTGGAGAAGAAATGGGAAAAGTTTTAACAGTGTTCACATTTTGAAGAGTGCTCCACTTTACTGATTCAAAGAGAAAGGCAATAATCTATTCTCTTTGTGCTGAACAGGAATAAAAGACCTAAATGGTAGCAAAAGGTGGAACAACGTTCTAAAAACAAGTGTAACCACTCCTTGGAGCCCTGTGGGTGAAGAGGCTGTGTAACCTCCAGTTCTGGAAGATTTTAAGAACTACTTGCAATAATAGAGATATCGCTCCCCCTGCCTTAAAAAATACAGATAGATTGCAGGTCACTTCATAGTCCTATATTCTATATTTCTAGGGCAAATGTATCAATCTTTTCTCTCTACAGCTCATTTGATTAGAACTAATCACTAATAACTACTAAAACTAACTAGTGGAATTAATCTAATGGATTAGCCTGAGTGACACAAGATTGATCAGATCATAAAATATTTGAGTTCAGGCAGTGCAAAACTAAAGGTGAGAACTATGAGACTGAGACTATGCAAAAATGCATACTGACACAAGGTATGCTAAAAAACATAGTAAGAAATGAAAATGATTTCATACCCATTCGCTAGTAGCTGGACTTATACATGTGGATTGTTTTTCCGCTTTATCCAATAATGCAGAGGAATGCTGGGCTGTAGTGGGGAAATGGAGACACAAAACCATTTAGATGAGAAGATGATTTAATAAGCAGTATGTGAAAGTTTTGGAGAGTTGGTGTAGTCTCAAAATTATCTTTTAATCCAGTGCAGATCTGCAAACCTGAGTAAGAGTAATGATAGAGACCAGATACATGTAAAAGTAAAATGATTGAATACAGAGGTAGAATTCTGATTATGGAGAATGATGGAACATTAATGTATCTGATAGGAATCTGAGTATCCACAATCTTAGGAAAAGACTGCTAATAAAGGTGGTAGGCAAGAAACAGAGCTGGCAAAATCGTAAAAATGCAGAGAGAAACCATGGCAATCAAAACAACAAACAGATGCAAATAGTAAAATATCTAAATTTCAGGAGGAAACCAGTGAACATTGACACTGTTATTTTCCAGCACATTGGTTTTATACACGGTAGGGCTTCCATCTGACTGATCTCTGCACATGACTGATACCTTTGCTTCAGATGTGGTCAGGTTGCCATGTCCTTGTTTTACACAGCTCAAAAACAGAGGCAAAATACATGGGTCTTCTACTTCCTGAAGCAAAAGAGGGCTTGCCATTATTCTTTGCAGTCTCAAGAAGGAAAAGCTGCCCTTAGGTTGCCTAGTTTAACACAGAAAGTACATAGAATATAAAAGAAGAAGCCAGTTAAGAAAAAAAAGAAAATGGCACAAGCACAGAAAGAGGAGGCAATTCTACATTAAGCATAAACTGCATTCCAAAAGACAGAGAAAACATGAGAGAAAAATAGAATGCAGAAGGAGAAGAGAGGATCAAGGATAATTCTTAGATTTCTGGTTTCAGAAGCAAAGTTAGGAACTGAGTTACTAATAAGTATACTGAAATCTGAAACACGGAAAATAGAAACTTTTTGGCAATAACCTCACATGATGTTATGCTTTTGCTCAGGAGATAACAGAATCAAGACAAGCATGTAAGTGGGAATTAAAAATGTATATTTGCTAATATGTACATAGAAACAATAGCTAAAATAGATATTAATTATGAATCGTGACAAGATAAAGATATATAAAGAAGCCTATCATGGCTTCATCATAGATAGGGAAAGAAGGATGTAAAGGTAGCCAAAACTGAAGACTGAACAGGTTGAAAAGCATCTTCAGTCAATTCCTGGTTTCTAGCTCAACAGAAAAGGCAGAAATGGGAGAACAGAGACTTAGACTGCTCTGTGCTGAATATCTGATTTACTTGCTGGATTTTTTTAAAACTATAAGCACCGTTTTAATTATAAGCGTCTGTTATTGTTTTGCATACTATTTAAGGAGGAATATCCTGTGAAAAATCATGTGCTGTTTTATTCTCTATCATCAAACCAACTGGATATTTAATTAGATATTTTGAGTTCGTTTTACTCCAAAATAAATTTGAAATGTTGCTCCAAAAGTAATGCCTCCTATTTATTTCCATGGAAGCAATAAAAGGTACTAAGGGCACAATAACACTGTTTGTGGGCACAAATTCTCAGTCTCAAAACACTATTTTTCAACCTTGCCACCACCATTAGCTATGCATTTTTGACAGTGATGAACAAAAGCCTGCATGCCATACTCATAAAAATCTATCAACTTCAGCCTTGTATTGGTTCAAAATGTCCTGACATACTTGCATGCAGTGGTCTTTCTATTCCTGCATGAGCTTTCATGGAACCCACCTGGCTCAAAGTTTGCAATATTCCAATCTTGTCACCATCATCTCCAATTTACTGAAGCTGATATTAAGCTCCTTACACACCACTTTGCATGGATGAGCTGATCAAGCTGCTCTCAGTTCTGTGGTGTGCCAGCTATGCGTGGCCACCTGGAATGTGGCTTGTCTTCCACATTGTGGTCATCACTGCTGAAATGCACCACCCACTGCCTAACTGTGCTGACATCCACTGTTTGGTCTCCATAAACATTCAGCAAGCAATGGTGAATGTCAATTGGTGCCATTTTTTCCAGTGGAGGAATTCAATGACACACCTTTGCTTCATATTTCCATGTCAGACACCATTTTTCAAACTGCCCCTCTGCTGCCACCTGTCACACAGCAACAACATGTAACAGAATACTGGTGGGAAAGTTCAGCCTCTACTGCCATACCACCAATATCTGCCTCTGACATTGTAAGTCAATGTAATAAAATGGGAGGCATTACCTTCGGAGCACATTTGTAGATTGAGTTATAAAGTATCATTATAAATCATATATGTAACTTTGACAGAATGGTGCCTTTAAGAGAAATTAAAGGTAACGTCTTATTTTTTTTCTGTGCGGAAACCAAAATTTGACGACACTATTGTACCACTGCAATAGCTTAATAAAGGCAAAATTACCTAATTACTTACTGCCTATAACTGCAGAAATAAAGTGCGCATTTGTTTGAAAGCAAAATTTCAGTACAAAATTAAGAGGAGATTTCCCACCTTATTTGGTCCCCCATCTTTACATTGCAAAATTGCAATGAAGTATTCACCTTGTTTCATTTACCTCTCAGATACCTTCAGTGAAGCTGTATCAAGACTCCACAACAGATGGATCAGAAGCAAATAAAAACAAGGCTGCCCAAGCCCATTTGCAATAGAAATTTGAAGTATTTCCAAAGGTAAAAGGAATTCTTTTGCTGGCAGGAGTACCGATTTTTATTGAACAAACCACTGGAAGCATGGAAAGAGATGAATATTAATAAAAAATAAATTATTCCAGTAAGATAGACAATGATTAAAGCAATACGCTTGAAGATTTTGAAAAGGAATGCACAAGAACATACCAGAAGTCTATGAATTAAAATCTCTGAAATGACCTGATGATACAGATGATACAAATCAACAATAACATTTTAAAGAATACATTAGCCTTCTAAGAAAAGATGGAGACTACAAGCAGTCTACAAATAAAAGACTATTAATCACAGGACACAACATGGATATACAGTAGAGCCAAGCTCTCATCATTATTCTTAATTAAAGCATATTGTATAGTTAAAAAATAACACAAAAAGAAAACAATGTAATTAAAATGTATGCAGAGATGCAGTAACCGTACAAGGGAAACAGTGATATTTTGAAAAGTTAAATAGTGCTGCACTTAGTTGCAGGAAAATCTTAGCTCCAATAACCAGTGTTTTCAAATACTTCACAAAAAGACAGACTCAGTGACGTGTGCTGTTACTCTGCCATCGTGTGGCGAGGTGCCTGCAGCTTTTAAACGGTTTTCCTGATGAGAACCTGCTTTCAAGAAGACAAGATGCTATAAACATCATTGTTCTGAAGACACGAAATAAAAAAAAAATCAGTAGAAATTTAGCTATACTTCAGGAGATAGTGCTGGAGAACCTTTAACCTGAAATCAGTATCAACATTTTGCTGCGGAGGGTCATCACTTCTGCGTCTGAAAAGGCAACTTGAATCTATGGCTTCTGTGTCCTTATTTTCTGGCAGTTAAACAAAATGAGCTTATCTCATGCTTCTTCGTGTTCTAAAAATAACACATATTATCAAGAATAGCTAACTGAACACATCAGTACACAACCTGAGACAAGAGGGAGTGTTGATGGGAGCCTCCTATTAACTTCAACCTAATTAAAATGAAAAACAAAATTCCTCATTTAAAAATAAGAAATCTTACATTTCCCATTACTACCAGATCCTAGGATTGTGCTACTTTTTAGTTTCAACCACGCTCCAACTCTCTCCATTACTAAGACAACTAAGACTGGGGTTTCATAAAAGATTCCTAAACTGAAAACATCTTCACATAGACAAAATGAGATTTATTATTTAGCTGTTTCTTTTAATTTTAATGCATTAATTTTCTGTTATCAGCATACAAATAAAAACTGTAGCAAACTGTGAAATAACTCTTCTCCATTTCAGAAATTTTAGCTTTGGGGAAATTGTCATCCACAATAAGGTGATAAAGCAGAAGGGGAAAAGAATCCGTTTTCTACATAAATTTAGAATGACAACTGCAGTTCAAAAAAGTCAATGAGGGTAAAGGACATTCATAAACACATACAAAAACTCTTTGCTGAAAAAGGGCTGAGTACACTACATGCTTATGTATCCCTCTGAACTATAGATACTAACTTTAAGGGGTGTGTCAAGGACTGAACTAACAAGGAAATCTTTTCATCTCAAAGAACTGCAGCTCTGGGAAAAGCCAATAGAAATCTATGCTGCCAAATAAGCACGTACTGACATTTACAGTTATACTATCCAACTATTTAGGAAAAATCAGATTTCCAAAATAGTTAGACCTTACGATTTGCTTTCAAAGTACTAAAATTTGGCATCTAAGATACACTGATGTCAGGATATCAAGTATCTTGCATGACTCATTTCTAAGCTTACTAAAGGAGATGGTATTGACATTAGTCATTTTTATGGCATTTCTTTTTCCTATCAGTATCACTAAATTTCTTCTGTGAGTTGTTACATAAACTACAAAAGCTTCAACAAACGTGAAACAGATTATTTACTCAGAATAGCCAATCATAGAAGTTAATTTATATTTGTCTATCAAGAGAAAATAATTCACAACTCCTGCCAGAATCCCACTGTATATTTAGAGCTGGGTAAATTGCTCAATCTCAAATCCAGTTTCTATTTCATACCTTCAAGTGACACCTAGAGGTTGTCCCCTGAATGGGACAGATTTTACCTTTCTGTTATCAGTTAGGCACTGACAAGAACCACGATCCATTCTTCATCATTTCAAAATTCCCACAATATTTTCAAATACACATGATATCTGCAAAATTTCTCATTGTAGACTATAATACATCATCACTGTGCATGTCCCTTCCTACTTCTCACACAAAGCAAGTATTATGTAAGTTATGGGAAGCTTTCGATATACAAGCTACTTCACCTGAAAGGTGAATACAGTGAGCACAGATTTTTCAGTTCATTGAAGAATAAAACTCCACGTACCCATGTAACCTTTCTTTTTCAAGAGTCCCGTTTTTCTCTGTACAGAAGAATAGGATTTGCACACTTGTGTACGTTTTTGGGTACGATGCATTGTGTTTGGAATATGCATACTTTTTATTGCTCATCCAGAGGTCATCCAAGTACAGACAAAACGCATCCCATGATGTTTTGGGCTGACAAAGTTCCCAGCTGGACCTCTTATATGCTCCTCCTGACTTCCACTGCCTTTGCAATAACAAGTGAAGACTAAATCTTTTCCAAATACATTTTACTATCAGGAAATGGAAAAAAAGATATTTGTGACACTGACTTTTTTACACATTGTAACATTCTGAGCTGTAGTGCAAACGTCATTTGTAACTTTAATAACTGCGTGATATCAGCAGATCATGTTATGTACTATGAAAAGCACATGGGAATATCTGCAAGACATTGAGCTTCATAGGAAGAAATACGCAAAAATTCTTCTTTAGATCAATGTGACAAATCTTGTCTTAAAGTAGGTTTCTATCTATCTGGAATATTTGTAATGGCAGAATAGTGATTTTTAACCATCCCAGGATGAAGGTACCAAATTTAACATGAACTTATATTCTTGGTTTTATCACAGAATACACTACATCTATTCTGTATGACTATCAACAAATGCTGAAGTGTTTCTTTCTGCTCATTCCCCAAAAAGATCCAACTAAAGCCAGCTGAAGAGGTAAGACGGAATTCCCCTCCAGCATGGAAAACTGTCACAACAAATATTTGCTTATAGAACTCAGGCTGCAGAGATACTTAGAGTCCTTTGTAAGTAAAATAGCCACAGAACTCTTTAAGATGCTTTTATGAAAGAAGTACTCCCGGAAACTGTACACAGGTTTGTACTAGTAATAGGAAAACATGTTGATGTCTGATGCCAGCTTTATTTAGAAGGCCCTGTAGCCCATTACTGCTGCTGATCTGTGCCATATCTTTGACAATATCAAAGTGGGCTTCAATGTCAATGATTAAAAATGAGTGCTGTTGAATTTGAAGCATAAACAAGCATCCTAACTTTCATGTGTCACTCCCCCTGCCAGGCCCAGCTTTCATCCAAGCCCTGAGGCCTTGCACAATCTTACCTTTCAACAGGCTTGAAAGGTAAGATATTTTTCAGCCTTGCTGTAATATCTATCTGACAACAGTCCCAATACCTACAAATTACAACCTGTATATCCTGAAAGTGATTTTATACAGTGGGCACCAATTCTTATCTGTGAGAATCCGGTGATTCTCATTTAATCCCAATACTAATCTTAGCAGGAAGCATAATTTCAAGAGCGACAGCACTCTTCAGAGTTCACCATAAAGGATTAATCACTTTAATCACTATTTGTTTCAACTTGTCTCACTTTCCTCAAGCCTGTTGGCTTGCCAAATCCAGCAATATATTCTATGTTTTTTTCTGTTTCAACTATTAGAAGAATCTCAATCATAACCTAGAAGCTTCAATACAGTGAAGAGAACTCCATCTCCCATTCGATTAGCTATAAGGCTTCCTAGGAGGGCCCACTTCCTAAATTACTGCCATGCAGTGTACAGCAGCACCATTTACTTTTCAGTCCCTTGCACTTAGACAATACACAAACCACATCATCAATAAAACAAAATGAATTTTAGCTTCCCAAAACCCTGTCTCAAATTCTCCTTTCTTCAGTTGTTACGATATCTGTACAGGATACAGGACTCCCACTTCAGCCCTTGCTCTCCAAAAGCAATCTAATCTAATTCTAGGCTCTTCCCTCATCTGTAATGAAGTGATTGAGATCTGATATGTGAGGGTACTAGCATACACCATGAAACCCTGTCACTGCACACTCTCTCCCTCGCAGTGTGGCCATGGGAAAGCCAAACAATGTTAATTGTCTTTCCTGATATGACAATGACTCTGCTAGAAGACTACACATACTGATCCAGTCTTCCATGGAGGCAGATTTCATTTCTTCATTGAGATCAGACTGCCAACTGTGCTAGAATATCTGGGTATGTGCACAATATGTAGGCTGATTTGTGGGGGAGGACAGTGCATATGCAGTACTATACCAGATAACAGTGAAACTTCACAAGCAATCTCTAAGGTTAGAGTTCAAGATAGTACATGAAAAGCTTTTAGGAATCTTCACTACTCATTGTCTCATAATGGACTCCTCTACCCCACAAAACTTATAAATCTGAAGGAACAGTGCTTAAATCATCTATCTCCACCAGCTCCAGTTGATATACAATTCTGCAGACTTTGTGAGTGAAGATGATTGCTTTTCAACCCATGCTAGTTTAGAATTAATATTATATGTCTGACACCAAATTTACTTCTAGAAGAATTTACTTCTAGAAGAACTACTTAGAAGTAGCTAATTGTCATGGATGACAACCCTAAGCATCATAGTCTGGAAAAGTTTTGCATATATTCCCACACACATTCTAAGTCTCTGTAACTACCAATGACCATATTAAGACGTACTGTGTGAAAATAGAAAGAATGAGGAAAACAAAAATATATGCATAAACTTGGGACTGATCTCTAATGAAACTGTTAACAATTCAGGAGTAATTTTAATTAGTCTAGTTCTAATTGGCTTTAAGTTTTATATATTTATTCCAAATGTCCTGTTATAATCTTTCAGTGATCACAAAAACTACTCAGATAAGTGCCCAGTAAGAACTAGTAAAATTCCTCATAACTACATATAAAAAGCTCTAGCTTCCATACCTGGATTTCTAATTTGGCGGTGTTTGCAGTGTATTGTAAGAAATTTGACGTTACGAAGATTCTTCTGACAGAATGCTAGGGATGGTTCTCTTGGGAACTGAGACCATCATGACTGCAGTATCCATCACATGCGTTACCTCACTTCTAGGTTGTACCAATGGCACAAGGTCAACTGAAGGCTAATTTAACTCGATTGATTCTGAGCAGACAGGGCCTTGTTCATCCAAAAGTTACATTCATTTCTGGAGCTAAAACAGTGACTCTTCTGGTCTCTGAGGGAACTTGGACATCCACCGTTTTCTTATTTTACAAATTTCAACAGTTCTTGACAATAACAACAAATCATTTATCACTGCTGGAGAATGAAGCACTGCTGAAACACCTACTAAATCAGGCACGGAATGTTTCTGGAGCACCTGCGTAACTTCAGTACATTCATGTGTACCGCTGTTTGCATTTGCAAGAGCTGATGTCTGTACCATATGGCTTATAAAAAGCTTCCTGACTTTCATTGTTAGCCTGAGCTCACCAGAGCTATTCCATGTTTCTTTTTTTTTTAAATGGATGGTCTCAGTTGCTTCCCTGTTACTAAGGCTTTTCACATTTTTTTTGTTTTAAAACCTCCATGTCTGCTGTGGTTCTCTTTTCATGAATTTGTCCGCATATTAAGAACGTACTGGTCTGAGCACACTTGGAGGCACTGCTAATTATTAACTTTTTTGTTTTCTAAAACACAGCCCTAACCCAACGGACATTTCTGCAGGACACTCCGCTTTTGTAAGGTTGGAATGTCTCTCCCCCTTTCCCTTGCCGTCACGCAGGGCAGCGAGGAACAAGCAAGAGTGCCGCTTGCCCTTTGCAGCACCAACAGATCCCCTTTGCAGGGACAGTTGCTCTGAGGAATTCTCTCTCGGTTCCCGGGACACAGCGTGGCCAGCAACTTACGGCGGACCGGGCGGCGGCAAACACATTGCGGCACGACCACAGAGCGGGGCCGCCAGGAGTCCCGCTCGCGGGCAGTCCCGCCCCGCTCCTGCCACCTCAGGGCGCCAAGGACTGCAAGAGCCACAAGCACCACCGACACCGGCAAAGCACAGCCCCGCATGCGCACAAAAACCCGCCGGGCAGCCTGCCTCCACTACGCAGGCGCTCGCTCTCACTCGGCGACGGCACTTCGCGCATGAGCAAAACTGCTACCGCGCTTCCGCTCTTTGCCGGCGGGAAAACCACGAGCGTGTTCTGCCCGAGCAAGACCCAGCTCTTCCCCCTCCGCGCGCATGCGCCAGACGCGCGGTTTCCCTGGCAGCGGGGATTGTTTTCGGCCAAACCACCTGCGCAGCGCTGCGGAGGGGGGAGCGCGGGGTGAGGGAGAGCCCACTGACGGGGGGAGACGAGGCCGCCGCAGGAGCTGGCTGGCCGCGGCGGTGCCACCGAGGCGGACGGGCCCGACGTGAGTGATGTCCTCGCCTTCGGGCGGGGAAGCGGGGTCGCGGCAGGCATCGGACGGCTGGGGTCTGGAGGCGGGCAGACTGGGACCCGTCCCCCCAAGCCGCTGCCGTCTCCCCGGCTCCCCTTGGCGGCGGGGGGTCTGGCGGTGGTTGCGGAGCGCGCTGTGACGCAGCCGTTGGCGCGCGCGGGCGGCGCTCGGGTGGGCGGCGTGGAGCGGCCGGCATGGAACGGCCGGCGGGTTTTCTAGGCGCAGAGGGACTCGCTGATGAGATCTCAGTCCCCCGCAGGCTGAGCAGCCGTAGGTTCAGTCCCCTCGGTTAGCCTGGTTATGCGTGTGCTGCTGCCTGTGTTGGTTTGTGTCCCTCTCGCTGCCACCACTGCTCTGTACAAAGCGAAATAGCACTCTAGATTACGGTCGCAACAGTGAGCTACAGTAGGCTGCTAATGGGAGCTAGCTTTCATCATTATGATTAATAAAGCAGGGACTTGAAATGAAGTAAACAATAACAGAAATCTGTGCTTCCTCAGCGGGAGCTGAAATCCATAGTTTCGCCACCAAGACAGCAGCTTTTTTTTAGCCTTTTTCAGTCATCAAAAGGCCCCAAACGTCATGGATAAAAATGAGTTATTCTGAGGCTTTTTGGTGTGCTACTGCCAGGAAGTCAGAGGGGGAGCGTTTTGTGGCTGTCCCATCCCTGGAGGCGCTCAAGGCCAGGTTGGATGGAGCCGTGGGCAGCCTGATCTGGTGGGTGGCAGCCCTGCCCACAGCGGGGGTTGGGGCTGGGTGGGCTTTGAGGTCCCTTCCGACCCAACCATTCTGTGATCAGCTTCTTAAAATATCCTCTCAAAGTAGCATGAACACAAGGTATTTGCAGGCATGTCTGTGCACCTCTCATAGGCTGTTTTAATAGGCAAGTTCATGGATATTTGCACGGCATTAATAAAGTTCACTATCAGCTTTCTTGACTTAAATACTGAATTTTTATTAATGACTCCCCTTCTTTGTGAAGTCGCATTTATCCTTAGTAAAAATGAACAGATTCCACTTAGTATTATTTTCCTGTATAATTCTGCATTAAAGCTTTTACACTTGTCAAAAGGTAGTGGTCCCTAGAGATGCTTGAATGAGAAACCTACTACTAAAATCCAAGATCTCCTACTAGGAGTTGGCTGACCTCATATAAAGGATGAGATATAAGCAAATTGCTGCTGGAAGATTTCTGAAATTTTCAGCTCCCATTGTATAGTACAATTTATACATATTCTAATCCATTATAATAGAGGTTGCTTTTGAGTTTGTCATTCATTCGTTAATAAAAGTGGTTTTCCAGGGTAGTGTGGCATGTTTTGCATTGAGAATACCCACACTGTAGATGCAGAATATAGTGACTCACTGTACTGCAAATGTGAAAAGAACAGAAACTGATGGAACATCAGATTTAGAAGTAGTAGTGAAATATTAGAGAAGAGCAAGTTGATCGATTTTCTGGAAGATCTCTAGTGGTTCTTGGAAGATTTCATGATTTAGTTTTCTTGGTTATTCCTGATGGCTTGAATATACTACTGTTCCCAAATAAATATTTTTATCATTCCTGGATTGCCTTTTGTTAATGGAAAAAGATTAAATCTGGTCAGATTACAGTACGTTTTACCAGATTAATCTCAATGAGTTTATGCAGACTGAGGGCTTGTGGTTGTTGATCTCTAATGTAAGATTAAATCTTTCCTATTTTAAGGTGAGGTTATACAGAGTAAACAGTTCTTATCCCTGTTGATTAATGATCTATATTTACACCGGTCTAATAGTTGCTTTAACAGTGTCAGATGTTAGATAATTCTAAACTAGAAATGCGTATAAAAGAAAAGCACTATCATTATAGGATTTAATCTCAATTTTATTAAGTTAAGAGGATAGATTATTTTTCTGTATACTCAGTGGTAAATGGAAAATGATGCAGTCCCCTGGTGAATTTGGCAAACCTATGCATTTCACAGAGACTACTGGTCACGTAAGATGAGCCTGGCCTTGGGAAAGGTATTTGTTCCATTCTGAGGAAAAGTATCTACAAAATTAATTTACCTGAAGGTTTTTTGTTCTTTTTGTATGTCTCACTTATCCTTTGGCTATAAAATATATCCGTACTTGAAGTGGGTACGTACTTTACTTACTGTGCTGCTTTGCTCTATGTCATCTTATATTTTTTGTTCTTGCAGTCCACTTCATCATTTTACTTGATGTTTATAATTAAATTTTTAGAGACGTGGTTGAAATCAGTAAACTAATCCTAAAAGAATCTTCCACATTCCTGCCACTCGCAGTGAATGATTGAAGTGTTAGTATGCTGTGTTTTAGAATTGTATTGTTTTCTACTCCTTCAAATTATGAATGTTTCCTAGTTGATTGTGAACCATATTAAAATGGCCATTTTGTATAACAGTATAAATTTCAAAGGCAGGTGTACTTTCAGTAGCATTTTCTGTTTTCATTCCCTGTGAGAGTAAGGCGTTTGTGTTACTTTCAACAGCCACTGTATAATTATGCTGGTGAAGCTTTGCTCTACGAGTCAGAACATTTTTAGTAAGGGAAAATATTTGTACTCTGTGGGCGAAAGGATGAAGTATAGATCATAGATCATTTCCTGTGGAGTCACTCTGGTCATCCTTGGGCATTTCAAACGTTCTTAGATTGTTGGATGTTTAGTACACAGAACTAATGACATCTGGCAACTGACTAAGCAGCACTTATTTGAACTCAAACCAACCCATACGCTTTGCCTGCTTTTTTTGTTTCTTAATTTGGTTTGGTTTTGTCACCTGACAGACCAGGCTACTGTAAGTAACAAACATGAAGTGACTGAAAGCTTGTAGTCTTGGGGGGTGTCAAGGAAGAAGCAAATAACACTGAAAGAGGCAGGAGGGATTTGAGGGTACTGCAGCGCAGATGCTCAGGCACGTAATCTGTGCTAACTCCTAGTATATATACAAATATTGCTCAGGAGTGTATTAGATGGCTTGGACTGAAGCTGTTCCAAGGAGAATTAATCAGTATAGCTTGGTAATATTTACTAGTATGTCTTAGTTTACTAGGATTGGTGTATTCTGGGTCCTGTGAATGCGTGAGTAGTGTCTAACACAGGTTGTTATGTAAGAAGAACTTGGAGCTCTTGCCTGCTGAACTATTGGAAAGGTAGGTAGGGATGGTAGCCTATTTCATAGAAGGCCAAGGAAAACACAATACATTCATAGGTCATAGCAAGGTAGGTTTCATTAGTTCTGTTTACAAAATAGCTTTTTGTATTGTACAACTGCTCTGCTTACAAGAAAGCAAAATTGCTTCTGACATGTTCTTGGCAATACCAGGCAAAGCATTTGCAGGTAGACCAATAACCTTATACAGAAAGAAGAGTTGAACTCATCCAACTGGTGAAGGGACTCTCCAGCTATACACTACCCCTCCTCAGAAAGCAACTGAGGTCTGAGAGATGCTCTCCCTCCAGTGGCTGGTCCTTAAATGAGCTCAGGGCGGCTCCACCCTGGGTCCACCCCTTCTGGTCCGGTGAGGAGCCCAGGTGCAAACAATTTGCCTGTGCTCTCTGGGCCAGCCACACTCCTTCACCAGGTGCTCCATCACCAGTTCAAGCCATGACCTGACAGATCTCCTACAACAACATTCTCTTTTTTCTTGATGAAGAGATAAATCTGTGTAATATTTTTGTTTGTCTTCTAGCTTTGTTTGTATTGCATTTTCAAGCTTTTCTCCACAACCAGGAGGGTGTAACGTTTTTCTTTAAAGAAACAAATTCCATGTAATTGCTTGTCTATTTAATACAATATACAATGCTCTATGTAAACAGAAATGTTTGTAGAACTGCACTAAAGTTAGATTTGCTAACAGCTGTGAACCTTTTTCATTCTAGGCAATCAGTTGGCTAAAATGGGACTTCTTTAAGATGCTATCAGATAGGAATCTGATTAGGAAAGTTTCAATATAAATGGCTTCATATAAATAAAGTGTACGGTAGAGGTGCTTGTTTGCTCTTTGAGGGCTGCACTACTGAAGTACTTGGTTATTCAGAAAAAGATCCATTTAAATTGCATTAGCTTTTTTTTTTTTTGCTTTCAAATAATGTGTATGGGATGCTGAGAATTTGGTGCTAATATCTGATAGCAGAGAACTTGTCATAATTTAGATAAATTCTATTTCTAGACTGTTTGTTTGAAAGACCTGTACTCAGTATTAATTGGCACACATTCAATTTGTAGCTTCAAGTCTGTGGACACGTTATATTAATTAAAGTTGTTAATTACTCTGAAAAAAATGATGAATCCTGAGAGAAAAGCAGCTGCTGTGTTGAGCCACCTTTAACTGAGGACTGAAAATGCCAACAGGTAAGAATATTTGTTTTTGATTTATAATGTGCATTTTAATAGATAAAACTATGTGATGAGAGCTTCTTCTGTTGATGAATTTTTCATGCTGCATTGTTATTGTTTTGAGTCCATGGTTGTATCTGGCTTT